>NW_027499969.1:0-11201 GCF_021521415.1 Bidens hawaiensis | reverse complement strand
AGTCCATAATCAATTTCATCAAGCTAGATCTGAATTTTATTTCAGTGTCAACACACTGTAAAAATTCATCAAGAAAGGTCAACAAATAATACCTTTTACGATTATAAAAGTGTGTGAATCACTATGATAATTAGCGGATATGCTTTCACGGATACGAATCAAAGAACAATAGAGAGTATAATGCACGAATATGAGAAAAAAAAAAGATATTAATGAATGTAGCATATAAGTAGTTGGTATATATACTAACCACTTATCCGCCGTATATGTCACAACAAGACATATACATTGTATATGTGTTAAACTTATACGCCGCGTATGTAATAAACACATATACGCCGTATATGTTTAATACATATTCCCCGAATATGTAATTGAAACATTTTAATACATAAAATTCACACTTTTGAGTTTGATCAAGTCCAAATTCATGACCTTGATTGAACAATTATGACTGAAATCTTTTTTTTGAAAAATTATTGAATAAATCAAGTCCAAAATAATGACATTGATTAAACCATTTAACGTTTTAGCCCTTTGTAAATGTATTCAAAAGAACAACTCAATTTGAAATTCTCAACAATTCATCCCAAAAGATAGTAAAACATTCATCTATAGTAAAAAATAACTAAGAAATGTAATTGGTTTAATGAAAAGCAAATAGCAACAATTAAGAAAATTTAAACATATTTTTGTGAGTTTGAGCAAGGAATCATATTGACCAAATCACTCTTCCATCACAGTTTTATATTTCAGCATTATTATGACTAGTGTTAAGTCAGTAATTGGTATTGTTGTCCACTTAAACTTTAACAAATTTTTCAGAAAAGTCAGTGATATGTTTAAGGTTCAATTAAGCACACAATATCAGGAAATTATCAGTCTCTTATCTTGATTCAAGCTTATCTTGATTTTTACCATGTCACCCCAACTTGACTTAAACCTTAGAACCAGCAAATCAAAACATTTCAAATTTTTAACAACCTTCACAACAATATATAGCCCTGTTATCAAGCATTATCCCAAATTTCCTTAACCATGAATGAGTATGCACGATTTTATCTGTATGGCTTGCAGACATTGTATCCCCTGGGATCCATTTCTTACTGGTATTAAGCGCGCAAGGGAGGAACAATGTATGTCTAACATCGTGGTTGATCAAGTCAGTAATGAATTTGTACAAAGTACAGTAGTGATCAAGTTTAATGACTTGGTTCCGCTTATAAAGCAATTTAAGATTCACACTTTGTGAATACCCAGATGATAAACCGCATAAAGACTCAATGATGTTCAGAAATTTGAAGCATCCCAACAATACAGGATTTAAGACCATAAGACCATATACCATTCATGATTCAATCATTATTTTAAACATTTCAAATATTTTTATTTTGGTGATCATGCTAAAACATAAGGCTTGAGTATGACAGACTATTACATTTCTACCTTCATCACGAAGATTTTGTTAGAGAACTAACCCCCCTTTCAATTTGGCTAGTTTAGTTTATATCACTTACTATTCCTTACTTGTTTGTGTTAAAGCCTACAAACTCACTAATACATTTAAGCACATGTCCTTTTAAGCCTATTTCTTACTGGATTTGAAACTAGATGATCAATATACTATCATTATCCCTTTTTGCTTTAAAAACTCTTTTAGATGAGCAAATTTTCACCTGTTTTTAGACTTTTTATCATTTTAAAATGTTTTTGGCTTTTTAAAAAATTTGAATGTTTTTGAATTTTCTAGAAATATCTCCCCCTAATATCAAAAACCAATTTGAAAAACATATTTACAAAAAACAAACTTGACTCATATGAATGTTACTCAAGATCAGAATCCATAACTTCGGGATCTTTCTCCTTCCCACCTCCTAGATTTTTAATACTGTTAAGCTTTAGTAATTACAAAAATATGTTGTTATCAAAAGCTTTAGTAAAAAGATCTGCCTTTTGCTCGTCGGTGTGAATTTTATCTACGATTATCAACTTCTTTCCGTAGCAATCACGTATGAAGTAATACCATATTTTAACGTGTTTTCTTTTAGAATGAATTACCGGGTTTTTCGCTGTGGAAATAGCTGCAGAATTATCTACAAAAATAGGAGTGGTCAGAAAATTCAAACCGTAGCCGCGCAACTGCTATTAAATCTAAAGAACATGAGAACATCAATTGGAGGCAGCTACATACTCAGCTTCACAGGTCGACAGAGAAACGGTTGTTTACAAACCTACTGTCGATAAATTGACATCCAACTGTTGTAGACTTCCTTTAACTTAAAGCTTCCATAATCAGAATCCGAATAAGCTCTCAGCACAAACTGATCATCTTTAGGATACCATAGACCGATTCGAAGACATCCTTTAAGATACCTCGGTATCCTCTTCACTATTATGAGGTGCGAGACTTTTGGACTGGATTGATATAGGGCACACAAACATGTTGAGTACATGATATCTGGCAGAGAAGAGGCTAAGTACATAAGAGAGCCAATCATGAAAGGGTAAAGCGCTTGATCAACCTTCTCCCCGATGGGATCAGGATCGATTCCATGATTCAATGGTAGAGTGCTAATTGTTGTTGAATCAACCATGTTGAATTCCACTAGGATGTCATTTACGTATTTTGTTTAGCGAATAAAGATACCATTGGGTAACTAATCCACCTGAAGACCTAGGAAAAACTTCATCTCTCCAATTGTACTCATCTCAAATTTGGACTTCATAACCTCCTCAAATTCTTTGCACATATTTTCATTGGTTAACCTAAAAAAGATATCATCCACATAAACTTGAACAATCAATAAATGCCCATCCACTATCTTGGTAAACATTGTACAATCAGCGGTTCCTCGAATAAAGTGATTAACCAACAGATGTTGAGATAAAGTTTCTTACCAAGCTCTCGGGGCCTGATGTAAACCGTACAGTGCTTTATCGAGTAAGTACACCTTGTCTGTGTGGATCGGATCGACAAACCATGGTGGTTGTCCCACGTAGACTTCTTCACCAAGTTTCCCGTTAAGAAAAGCATATTTGACATCGGTTGATATACCTTAAAACCTTTCCATGCAGCAAATGCCAGAAAAATTCTAATCGCTTCAAGTCTTGCTACTGGCGCATATACTTCATTGTAGTCGATTCTTTATCATTGATTGAATCTGAGAACGACTATCCGAGCTTTGTTCCGAACAATAATTCCATTCTCATCACTCTTGCACTTGAACACCCAGTTTGTATTAATACGCTTATTGTCTTCGGGTAAGTCTACAAGCATCCACACCCCTAGATTCTCAAACTGTTGAAGTTCTTCTTGCATAGCATTAACCCAACTTTCCTCAGTTAACGCCTCTTTGTATGTCTTCGGTTTTATTAGAGAGATAAAACATTTGAAACAGAACTGATTTTGTAACGATGACACTTGAGTATAGAAACATTGAAGGCTTTGGTCAACTTGACTTCTTGTACGAACCCAGGTGTATATATCTCCAATTATGTTTTCTTCAAGATAATAGGACAAGGTTTGAGGAATGATTTATGTTGACACACTCAGATCCTCTTGCTTGGAGTAGTCACCATTTCAATTACTTCATCGGAACTTGGAGTAGCCACCGTTTCAATCACATCGTCATGAGATTCTCCATCATCATCAAATGAAGGAGATGGAATAGAAATAGGATCAGATCATCATAAATTACCTCATTGAAATTCGAGGAATCTCAGTTGATCCAGAGTCTTGAGAGCAATCATCATTCAAATATTGTTGAAACAATAACGAAGCAGCTTCATCGGATAACTAATCTTCATGTAAATTGAAACTCTTCCAAAGATTATCATAATCAAACAATCATGCATCTCCCGGTTTTTGAGTAGGTATGATGTATCTTTGACAATCAACATGTTGTACTTGCATGATTTGGTTGATGCTTGGAAGAAAAACTCTTCTCAACGGACTTGCATATCCACAAATAATCCTACTACCGATTTTGCACCAAACTTGTCATCAGGATCCAAAACCATACATTGTGACCAAAAAGGTTCGAGCCACTTCAGATTTGGATTTCTTGGGTTCAAAGGTTCAAAGAATGTTTTCCCAAACTTTTTAACAGTGAGAACAAGTTTAGAGTATAACATGCAGAAGCCACAGCCTCAGTCCAAAAATTAACAGGCAATTTTAAGTCAGCTAACATGGCTCTTGCAGTCTCAATAAGAATTCTATTGTTTCTTTCAGCAATCTCATTTTGTTGTGGAGTTTAAGGTGCGTTAAATTCATGAAGAATACCATGTCCGTTGCAATACTCCAACACCTTGTTATTCTTGAACTCGGGCCCATTGTCATTTCAGATTCTTTGAATTGGCAACTTGTACAATTCTCCACCTTTTTAAACAGAATCATCAGATTCTCAAATGTTTCATCTTTAGATTCTAAGAACATCACCCATGAGAATCTTGAATAATCATCGGTGACCACTAAGCAATAAAGTTCGCCAGTGATACTTTTGACATTCACGGGTCCATGTAAATCCATATACTCTCGAATGGTAAGATGATTGAGTTCAATGCTTTTAACGTATGAGACTTCTTCTTTTGTTTACCCATTTTAAAGCTCAAGCAATCATCACTCAAATGAAAGCCTTTCACGTTTACCCCATCAACGAGTTGGTTATGAACCAAATAATTTATCTTTCTCACATGAATGTGACCAATTCTCCTGTGCCATAATATCGATTCCTTCCTAGATGTTTTGGAGACAAAACATTGAACAGTCTTGCCGATTGTCCTAGCCACACTCATATTGAGAGCATACAAATTATTCTCTCGAGGTGCTTTAATCAAAACCCATTATTCCGGTATCGTGTACCCCGGTTTCAAAATAATGCATTCTCTGTCAGTGAAGTGTGTGGAGACTCCCTTGTCACAAATCTATGAAATACTCTACAAGTTTTTTGCGAATTTTGTGATGTAATTGACTTTATCAAACATTACTATGCCATTCGACAGTATTCCTTCACCCAAAATTTGACCTCCATGATTACCAGCAAATCCGACATAGTCTCCTCTAATTGATTTAATGTCTTTCAATAAATGAAGTGTTGGTATGAGAAAATGCTTAAAGGAATATTGGAATCTTCTCAACCTCCTTGACTAAGGCTAAGTATGGACATCAAGCACACTTAGGCCTCCGAGTATGATTTAACTTATCCTAGCAAGGTATTTTTCTCTCCGAGCAAGGTTATCTTCTTGAAGTCTTCTTAAGTGTCAATCCGAGCAGGGTTCACATTATCTAGCAGGGTTGTTCTTCATGTCGAGCATGGTTTGCTATCTAGAAAACCTTTGACCAAACCAAGCTAGTGAAGCCAAGTATTTTGGAATATCTAGCAAGGTTTGTTTAATAATAGTTGTCCGAGCATGCTTGAAGAAAGTTGATAAAGAATTACACTACGGACTTTCTCCAGCAAGGTTCAACTCAAGCAAGTCAACAGTGCTACCAGCACACTTTGGTTGCTTAAATAAGTTGTTAATTAACAAAGAGTTAAAGGGATTTCTGAAGAACAAGTTTGCTTGTGGGATCATATCGAGCAAAGTTTGCTATGGTCAAGAGGATTGAAGTCTGCTAGGAGAATATTTTCAAAGGAAAATATTCTAAGTAAAGTCTTCCCGGAGAACTGTTCCCAAGAACACTTTGTTTACCAGGTCTGCTCGAAAAAGACACAAGCTGCAAAGCTTACTCGAAGACCAACTTTACACTTAGAATCTTTTGTAATATGATTTTCTGATTATGTAACAACCATTAGGGTTTCTAGAAGGAATGACAGCTTTCAGGAGGCATGCCTATAAATAGAATGATCTAGGGCACGCCTCCTACAGACGCACAACCTGAAATATCCTGATAATGTTCCTGACTTTGAGTGTGACGGCTGATCTTTAATTTGTACGGACAAACATTCCCTACGATAACCCTAATCGATTGGCATTTGTATGAATCTTTCTGTAAATGGAATTCTTTTGAGTTAACGTTTGTATGTGTTACCTTTGCATTTATTTTGCAACATTTAGTGTGTTAGTGATTCCGTCGTTAACATACTATTGTTCTTACCTTATATAGTAGGTCGTTAATCTTCTTGTCAACACTTTATAGTGTGAGTTACGACATTTATTGTGAGTGATATATCCTGTTAGAGGGACCGACAAGTGGTATCAGAGATGTGTTGCTGCTATTAAGGTCAAGATTTGTTACAGATCTGAAGAAGAAGAAAGACGTAAGCAGATTACTATTTCATTGAAGTATGAAGTCAGCTACTTTGTTCTTCATTTCCTTCCAGATCTAGAATATTTGGGTGTTTTCTTTCTCCCATTTGAATCAAATTTTTAATTTTTACTCAAGATCTTGCTCTAAACTGACCAGATACATCAGATCTAAAGATTCTATCTACAGATCTGATTAGTTTTTAAGAAATTTAAAATTTGTTTTAAGTTTATCAACTGTTCTTCTCTGTTTTTACAAATATTTTTTAAAATCACAAAAAGATGTTTAGACATGACGAGCAAGAGGTCTCAACTAACAAACTTCCAGGATTATATGGACAGGAAAACTTCATAAAATGGAAAGTTCTCTTTGAAGCTGCAATTTGCTACAATGATGTAGACATGTGGAACTCTATCAAAAGGGGGCCATATGTACCTGATGGAACAAATGCCAACCAGGCTGTTGAAATAAGAATGAGGAAAGTGGATGACCGAACTCTTGCTATGCTGAAGTTGGGACTGTCTTGGGAAATTCTAACTAAGGTGGCTCACCATGCCACTGCTAAAGCCATGTATGATGCCATTCTGGAAATGTTTGAAAGCAACTGTGAATTAAAGAAAATCAAGAAGGAGAGGCTTAAGCAGCAGCGTGATAGGTTCAAATACAAGGATGGTGAGAGGCTTAAGTTAGTTTTGGAAAGCTACCTTGCCATGTTAATGACATCAGGACAACTGACTATGTGGTCACTGATTTGGACTTAAACACAAAGTTACTGTCATCTCTGTCAAAAGAATGGTACACCGCAAGCAAGTTTATCAGACAGAAACCAAATTATGAAGAATTGAAGCTTGATGATGTAGTCTCCTTTCTCCAAGCAACTGAAATTGAAATGATCGAGAATGAGATGATAAAAGAAGACAAACCTTGTTTCCAAGTGTCAAATGCCATCATTGTTCCTATGGGCAACTTGTCTACCAAGAACCAACAGCAAATCCCAATTATTGAAGAACCAAGTGAGCATGGTGGTGAAACACCAAGAGGATTTGTTACTGGAAGTTCTAGTAATCAGTTCAATGTCCAGCTTATTGATGATAATGATTCTGCCTCTATGGCTAGTGGACATGCACCTTATGTTGGTGGCAGTGGTGGTCAAGGAAGTGAATATCAAGCCCTGTTTTCTATGTTCACATATTCCTATAATGCTTTTGTAGCCAAGAACATGATACACACCAGTGTCGTTCAAGATGATTTAGAACAGACTGATGCTGATGATCTAGAAGACATGGATTTTAAGTGGCAGGCTGCAATGTTGTCTCTTAGAAGTAAGAGGTTGTTCAATAGGACTGGGAGGTCTCTTGTTTCATGTCCGAATGAAAGAATTCGCTTTGACAAGTCTAAAGCAATATGCTATAACTGTCAACAACCAGGACACTTTGCAAGGGAATCCAATCAACCAAGAAACTTCCAAGGCAATCAATATCAGAACCAATAACCAAGAAACCAATATCAAAACCAGCAAGGCCAGCCAAGAAACTATAACAACAACTTCAACAATAACCCCAACTTTAACAACAACTACCAGCAACCACAACAGAACAATCAACAAGTTGTACCTTAGAATCAGAACTTCAAGGTTATCTTCTTGAAGTCTTCTTAAGTGTCCATCCTAGTAGGGTTCACTTTGTCTAGAAGGGTTGTTCTTCATGTCGAGCATGGTTTGCTATCTAGAAAACCCTTGACCAAACCAAGCTAGTGAAGCCAAGTATTTTGGAATATCTAGCAAGGTTTGTTTAATAAACAGTTGTCCAAGCATGCTTGAAGAAAGTTGATCAAGAATTATACTAAGGACTTTCTCCAGCTAGGTTCAACTCAAGCAAGTCAACAGTGCTACCAACACACTTTGGTTGCTTAAATAAGTTGTTAATTAACATAGAGTTAAAGGAATTTCTGAAGAACAAGTTTTCTTGTGGGATCATATTGAGCAAAGTTTGCTATAGTCAAGAGGATTGAAGTCTACTAGAAGAATATTTTCTAAGGAAAATATTCTAAGTAAAGTCTACCTGGAGAACTGTTCCCGAGCACACTTTGGTTACCAGGACTGCTCGAAGAAGACACAAGCTGCAAAGCTTACTCGAAGACCTGTTTTACACTTAGAATCTTTTGTAATATGATTTTATGATTATGTAACAACCATTAGGGTTTCTAGAAGGAATGATAGCTGTCAGGAGGCAGGCCTATAAATAGAATGATCTAGGGCACGCCTCCTACGGACACACAACCTGAAATATCCTGATAATATTCCTGACTTTGAGTGTGACAACTGATCTTTAATTTGTACGGACAAACATTCCTTACAGAAACCCTAATCGATTTGCATTTGTATGAATCTTTCTATAAATGAAAATCTTTTGAGTTAACGTTTGTTGTGTTACCTTAGCATTTATTGTGCAACATTTAGTGTGTTAGTGATTCCGCTGTTAACATAGTATTGTTCTTACCTTATATAGTATTTCGATAATCTTCTTGTCAACACTTTATAGAGTGGGTTACAACATTTATTGTGAGTGATATATCCTATTAGAGGGACCGACATGAAGAGTAACAGTCATGTGTCTAGAAGTTCCACTATTTATTATCCAACGTGAATCATCGGATCTTGGAAGCCCTTACAGACTAAGTAACCAATTAGTGAAACAAGGAAAACCAAGCCTTCTTGGTCTTGGGTTGTTTGAATTTCTCATACAACTTTTCCTCACATAATTCATCATATGCACTTCCCAGTGATGAATTCAATGAACAAGCACTAGACGTTTCAAAAACATCAGAAATTTCACAAACAACATTAGATTCCTTAACAACATTAGAATCATTGCCCACTTTAGGTATCAAACTAGGTAATTAGGTTTCAAAACATCAGTTTTAACTTTTGCAACCCAGTTTTGACCCTTTGTGAGTTTCTTGACATAAAATTTGTCCAATTTCACATTAGAACTTTCACCAATTTCAAACACACTCTTAACCACATGTTCTTCTCTTTTCATAATTTTGGTTGGTACACATTTTAGTGTAGGTGTTTGACTCACATTTTTCTTATTAACTTTGACCTCTTTCTCATGAACATGATCGTGTTGAAATCGATTAGGACAAGCATAAAACAAGTGTCCCATCTTATTGCAATTAAAAGATCTCTGGTCTACTACAGTTTCAACCGGTGAAAATTGATTCTCAACTCAATCACGTTGTTGTTTTTATTTGAATAACTCTTCATTCCTTCGTTTTCCAAAAACAACATCCTTTTCATAATCAATTGTTTCTGCCTTAACAAACACAATCTTATAAAATGGTTTGACTTATGTCTTGTTATAAAAGCTTGTTTTAGCAAATCTTTTGATCACCATTTTAATCTCAGACACATTCTCATTCAACACCTGATGAGGTTGAATAACTCTTTACCTTTTAACCAACTCTATCACTTTCAATCTTTACAGATTGTAACTCTGGCTTAAGAGTGGCATTCTCATCAATGTACCAATTAAGAGAAATTTGTTAATCTTCTAGAGTATGTCAACATGAGAATGGTTTTCTCATCTTGTTGAATTTGGTTCCATAAACTTTTCTCACGTTTTTGTAGTATCTCAAAAGCTTCTTTTATTTTATTAATCTCTTTAACAGTGCTATCCAAGTTGCTTTTAAGAGTTTTGTTTTCAAACTTTTGAATCTCACATTCTTCACAATCTTATTCACATACCTCATTTGCCATAAGCGCATGTTGATCAATATTTTCAACATCTTCCAAGTTCTCTTATTTTGAATCCTTTCCTTGAGATTGAACTTGCTCTTGATTCAGTTTTTCTTCTTCTTCCCCAAAGTCAATTTTCCCATGAGGTACTTCTTCTCCATTAAACCAACCTGCAAAACTTTGGATAATATCAAGTGAAAAAATAGATTGAAAATAATCAGAGAGAATAGGATGAATCATGTCATATGTACATGAGTCAACACCCTCCCGCTCCTTTTTGAATTTTAGCAATCACATCCTCAACCTTTTCAGCTACATCCACAGCTATCTCTTCAGTTACCTCTTCAACTACCTCTTCAAGCTGCACAAATTTATCAACCTCTTGAACACTTTCATCGGCAACATCTTCAAATACCTCAGCAACATTTGCTTGTTGAACATAATTGTTCCAATTGAATCCCTCATCCACTTGAGCAGCATGGTATGCTTTTGAAGTTGATGCTTCAGCTTCATTTGGTTTCTTTCCAGCATCAAAAGGTTTATTAGGAGAATTGTGATGGTAAATAGCTTGCCGATTGTAATCTCATCCAAATGGATTGGCACTACTATCACCAACTTCCTTGTTTGTACACTCCTTTTTGAAATGCGCCTTTTCCTTGCATTGAAAGCATCTCACCTTGGATTTATCAAACCCAACTTTGAAGATTTACCATCAAGACAATTTTTTCCAGCAATTTCCTTGAACCTTTGAGCCCTTCTGATAACACTTGCCATGCACCATTTAATGTCTAACATCTCCATTTCTTCAGGATCTATTTGATCATAATCCTCTTTTGTCAGGTTATAATTACCGATTCTTCCAGCAATCAAACCTTCATATGATTCCAAGAAAGTTCCAAGAAATGCCATATGCTCTTTGACATTGTCAGCAGTTAAACCATTTGAATTCTTGAGATTTAAAGCAATGTTACAATGGAAAACCTCAGGATTTTGGTTCTTTGGCGGAGTGTTCTGATCAATAGGTAATGTTCAAGAGTAGCTACTAGAAAATTGTGGAGTAGCTTGAGATCCACCCAATGAATTTCCCACAAATGCATTTCCTTCAGTGCATAAAGTTTTTTGAATCTTTGAACTAGATGTAGGATTGTTATAGTACAGTCCAATATCTTTCACAGCAGCCAAACTCTTAATTTTTTGTTTCTTTCTCAACTCTAA
>NW_027499968.1:0-99504 GCF_021521415.1 Bidens hawaiensis | reverse complement strand
GAACAAGGTAGCGAAGTAACACTGTTGATAACGAATCACCAAGAAATATATAGCGAATCACCAGGAAGAAGATAACGAATCAAGTTCATCTTCAAATCTTCAAATCTTCAAACTAATTTCCAGAAATTATGAAGATTAACCCAGAAACCCAGAAATACCAAATTCGTAATACAACCTCGTTACTCAACCAAATTGCACAAATAACCAATCAAAATTCTCGTAAACCAATTCCGAATCCAATACACATATCCTCGTAATCGATTAACGCTTTAACCAACTCAAATTCACCAAAAACAAACACTTTTGTTTCGGACTTAAACCGAAACCAAAACCAGATCACTCAATTCCAATTCAAACCTCAATTCCTCTTAACCACACCTATCCATACCTTAACCAACACGAATTCCATTCAATCCGTACATAATTCAACCAAAATAAACTCAAATTGATTCAAAATCAAACAAAACCGAAAAACTTAATAATAATAACAATAACAATAACACTTAAAACACCAAAACAAGTGTAAAGAGCACCAAGAGCTCTGATACCACTTGTTGGATCCCGGATTAATAGTCGATAACAATAAAACAGATCTCAGATCTGTAGATTATCCAATTACCAATATTAAAGATCTAGCTCATAATTAACCTTGATTTAATGTTATGTATGTGTATATATTATCAATAATGTTAAGATGAAGCTTGAGAGAGAGTAATTACTCAAGATTTTTCTCTATAAACTTATATCTCAAAACTACATTAAAATGAACAGTAGTTCACTATATATAGAAGGCGACCTGGTTCGCTAACATCCCCTAGCGAACCAGCTCCCCCTTCGTTACATAATTTAACATAGTGAACCACCCCCTGATTCGTTAACATCCCCTAACGAATCAGGAGGGTATACATTATAATGTCTTAGTTCGCTAACATCCCTAGCGAACTAGACTTAACCTTAATGAACTAGTCTTAGTTCGCTAACATCCCTAGCGAACTAGACTTAACCTTAACGAACTAGTTAATAATAAACATTAAATATTACATTAATTAATAAATAAAACATTAACGATAAATACAAAGACTCTAGACGCAAAACCGTGCACTAACAACACTCCAATTAGATTGGAAAAAATAAAATTTGTAAAAAGCACTGCTTCAAGAAAAGAAACAAGAATTGAACAATGTGTGCCTTTCAACATAAAATTTAATGGTTTAATTTCACATTAGAAAACCATTGGTGTTGATCCACCCAGACCAAGTGAAAGATACAAGATGAGAGACTCAAGTGATAAATTCAAAGGTCAAGTGTGGTGTATAATCTGTGATGTTTATGGTCATTACACTGATTCATGTCAAGAGAGGTTCATCCCTGAACCATTTCATGTTACTGACACAACCAAGTATGGCCAAGACTTCGATTTTTACAAGAAGAGGTACAATGATTATTTGAACATGGGAACAAAGATGGTTGATGATTGAAAAAAGGGTGTTGAAAAGGTTAGAGAGGAGAAGAAGGAGTTTTTTGAAAAGAAGAAGGCTTCAATGAACAAACAACTGATTAGAATTAAACCTGATAAGGTTTCTAAATCTGTGAAATCAGTTGACCATGGAAAGTCATCTGAATGTGAAGAAAAAGTTAAAAGGGAATTTTCAAGAGAAAGAAATCAAAAGAACTAAATGGTGATGAGAAATTTTTTATGAAGAACGGCTTTAAGCCACAAGATTTTCTGTGGAAACCCAGAAGTGAAACTCATGTGACAAAAGAAACACAAGTGACATATCAATCACTAGTAACAAGTGTAAAAAGAGAGTTTATCATAGAAGAATGCAAAAGCATAGTTTCTTATGTTAGAATGTGATTGAATGTGGTTATGAATCTGATGATACATGCAAGATGTGTATGAATACCTTAAACCAACTGTTCATGTTGCTAATGATTTGCATGCTGATGAAGCTTGTACTTCATCACTTAACTAACTATTTTCTTTGATTTGTGTAGGAACAGTCCACCCCAATCAATGATGTATAGTATATGGACAGTGGATGTTCCAGACACATGACATGTGACAAGAGGTCACTGGTTAATTATGAAGAGAAGTTTGAAGGACCTGTAGCATTTGGGAGTGATAAAAATGGAGGGAAAATTGTGGGGAAAGGCATACTCACAAGTGGAAAAGTTTCTTTTGACAATGTGTTCTATGTTGAAGGATTACAATATAACCTATTGAGCATATCTCGAATGTGTGATAAAGGTTATAAGATTGTTTTTGATGATTCTCATTGTTTCATCCTCAAACCTGAATTTGTAATTCCTTTTTATATGATTATGATGATGGCACCAAGAAATAGGAACTTTTATAAACTGAGAATGAAAGATGTCATTTCAAGAGGGGAAACTTGTTTTGTGTCAAAGGCCACTGAAAATGATACAAAGTCGTGTCACATAAAGCTTTGTCATGTTAATATAAAGAACATGAACAAACTTGTCAAGGGTGAACAAGTAATTGCTTTACCGACAAGGGAGTTCAAGCTTCATGACAAATGCATTTCATGTCAGAAAGGGAATCAGCACAAGTCATCACACAAAGCAAAACTTGTAAACTCAATTAAACAAGTACTGGAAATGATCCATATGGATCTTTTTGGTCCTGTGAGTTTTCCTAGTATAGGGAAGAAAAGATATTACTTGGTGATCATTGATGATTTATCAAGATATACTTGGGTTTACTTCTTGAACTCCAAGGATGAAGCTGCTGAATTAATCAAAGGCTGTGTAACAATAACTGAAAACCAACTATATGTAAGGGTAAAGGTTATGAGAAGTGATAATGGGACTGAGTTCAAGAATGGGGTGATGACCGAATTCTATCTTGCAAAAGGAATTCTTCAAAAATTCATTGCCCCTAGAACTCCTGAACAAAATGGGGTTGCGGAAAGAAGAAACAGAACACTCATTGAGGCTGCAAGAACCATATTAGCAGATGTTTATCTGCCTGTTACCTTTTGGGCAGAAGCTATCAATACTGCCAGCTATGTTCAGAACAGGGTTCTTCTCAACAAAAGTCATGACAAAACTCCTTATGAGTTTTTGTTCAAGAGAAAACCCTACATCAAGTTTCTCAATCCTTTTGGATGCAAGTGTTCTTTGTTGAATACCAAAGACTAGCTTTCCAAATTTCAATCAAAATCTTTGGATTATTTCTTTGTTTGGTATTCAACACACTCAAAAGCCTACAGAGTCTATTTGAAAGATCATCTGAGTGTGATTGAATCTTCTGATGTGATATTCAATGAAAACCAGTTTAATACTGTGGATGGAGCATCATGGCTGTTTGATCTTGAAAAGTTAATCAAGTCTTTCAAGATTTATTCTGAAGACTTTGATGAAACTTTATACAAAACAAGTGTCCTGAAGAAAATTCTGAAAAGAAAGTTGATTTGGACAAATTGTGGTCCAAGGTTGCTGATAAAGAAAAATGAATATTCCTTTATTAAGGATACTGATATTCAAACTGAGCAAATTCAAGAACAAGTCCAAGATCAAGATCTAGAACAAAAGAAACAAAATTTGTAGGCAATACGAGTTACCCGTGTAGGTGAAAATAAAATTAACTAGCAATCTGTGTAGGTGAATATGAGTATATGTAGGTGAATATAAGTTATGTGTTGGTGAAAACAAAAGAAACAAAATTTGTGTAGGTGAAAATAAGTTGTGTTTGTAATACGAGTTACATTTTGATAAAAATAAAAATAACTAACAATTTGTATAATTAAACATGATGCTGCTATATGTAGATTATTGTGTTACTTGTGTACGTGATCAGTTAATTACAATTCACCTACATACGCATTTATTTTCATATGTAGGTACATAAAAGAAAGTTCAAATAAATCTTATGAAACCATGAATGTAAAAATTTTTCTCTCAATTATATTTCATTAAAATTATTCTAAGGATGTTTTATGTAAAAGTCAATTTATCTTTTCTAAAATCTGTAACATCCTACAACAACATTTAATATGTAGAATAATTTAGGAGTAATTAGGGGAAATAATGCTTTGAACAACTAGGAGATAATCAATGGTTGAGATCGACTTCTCGCTATAATATCACTTCTGGCATGATTCATCCCCTATATATATATATATATATATATATATATATATATATATATATATTTGTGTTTAAATTTGTGGGGCCCATTTGTATAATTCGTGCAAGGCCCAAGAAAACCATCGAGCGGGGACGGCCCTGACTGAGATAACAATATATGATCATTATCTTATTAGTCGGCCGTTATAAAAATAGTCTAAAGAATTTGAGTGATCAATTTAATGAAAGCTAAGGTATGTTATTTAACATCCACGAAACACTATAAATGGATATGTATGTGTGATATCTTTTTTTCTTTTTTACTCGAAGTTTTTTACATTTTGTTTACTAGTTAACTCAATCGACTAAAGACTTGTAGCCAGAGGTTTACAAACCGGTTTTTATTTCTTATTTTTTTCCAAACTAGTTCCAATTCAAGTTTTCATGTGGACCTGTTTGATTATATTTTGTCTGGTTTTTGACAGGTTCGGTTCAGTTTTAACCGGTATGAACAAATGGGTTCCCAACCTGATTACAACCGACTACTCAGTTCGGTTCATAACGTTTCTTTTCAAACTGGTTTCAATACAGATTTTGATTATGGGTTACAAACTAGGGCTGTCACTTTTACCCGAAACCCAACCCGAGAAAACCCGAACCAGAACTAACCCGACCCGAGAAAAAGGCTAACCCGGATCCGAACCGAAGTAATTCGGGTTGGTTCTTGGGTCCGAACTCTAGGTTTCGGGTCAACCCGAAAAACCCGAATAAACGTTATCAGAATTTAGTCCAAATTAACTGTTCCCATTCCAACTATTATGAATATGTTGTTTATTGTTTATTAATGTTTCAGTTTATGACTAAAAGCAATCATAATTCAAGACTCTAATCACGCCATATTGAAGACAATTATGTTGCTCTTGTTTGTTATGGTTGAATTTGTTAAATTTTACTCTCTTTAGGATGTTTTATCGGTTTGTTTTTCTTTTATAGTTGGTTTATTTACATTAGAAGTAAAGAAGAATGTGATGCATTTAAATTTAGGAATGTAGTTTTTTTTTTTAGGATACTCGAAACCCGATTAACCCAACCCGAAGTTACCCGAACCCACTCGAAAAAATCATGAGAAATTTGGGTTAGTGTTAGCTCACGGTTTTACGTCTTGAGTCTTTGTAATTATCGTTAATGGTTTTTGTTTTATGTTTAATGTAATAATTAGTTTAATTATTGTCTAGTTCGTTAAATGTAAAGTCTAGTTCGCTAAAGGATGTTAGCGAACTAAGACTTAAACTTATTCCCTCCTGATTCGTTAGGGGATGTTAACGAATCAGGGGGTGTTTCGTTATTTAAGTGTATGTAACGAAGTGAACTCTAGTTCGTTAGGGGATGTTAACGAACTAGGTTCGTCTTCTATTTATACGTGAACACTGTTCACGCTTAATTTAAAAAGTTTTGAGAGTTTAATTAACGAAACGCTGTCCGAATTCTCTCTCGATCTTCACTCTAATATTAAACGAATTACTGATATACATATACTGATAATACATATACATATACAACACTTAATCTAAAGTAATTATGAGCTAGATCTATTATTAATCATATACTCACAGATCTGAGATCTGTTATTGTTATTGGATTGATACAACGGGTTCCAACAAGTGGTATCAGAGCTGTTGGAGCTCAATTACACTTGATTTGGTGCTTAATTAGTTTTCGATATTGTTAGTCCTCTGTTTAAGCAAATTTGGATCAATTTTTAGTTGAATTAAATTGAATTATGAACGATTTGGATTGGATTTGAGTTGTTTAAGGTATTGATAAGGGTTTATGAGTTGGAATTGAAGTTTGGATTGGTTTTGAGTGGATTAGTATTGGTTTTGGTTTAAGTCCGAAACAGAGTTCTTGTTTTGGTAAAATTGGACTAGTAATTGTGAATGTTTGGTATCGAGGATTAGTGTATGGATTCGCGATTGTGTTACGAGTATTTTGGTAGGTAACTTATGAGATTTGGTTTAGTATCGAGTTGGTATTACAAATTTCATGTTTCTGGGTTTCTGGATTGATGTTCATCATTTCCAGATTTCTAGAAATTTTGTGTTGAAGATTTAAAGATTCAAAGATGAATTTGATTTGTTATCATTCTTATGGTGATTCGCTATCTTGTTTCCTTTGATTCGTTTATTAAGTTTGTTAATTCGTTATCTATTTCAAGTGATTCGCTAGCCAGTTCGTGTTAGTTGTTAATTCGTGTCATCTGATTCGTTAATTGGATAAACTGATTCGTGCGACACGGGTCCACTTTGGGATTTGTGTCATAACAACCTTTGCCACGTGGCATAAGGTGTCAGAGTTTGTTATAAATGGTTGTAACAACCTGATTCGCTATAGTTTGATTCGTTATCAACTATAGCCAATTCGTTATCTTATTTCGCTAAGAGTTCCTTAGTGATTCGTTACTGATTATCCTCTAATTAACTAAACTAATCCTTTGTGATTCGCTTGGTCAATTTGTTAAGTTGACTATGCATTGACTTTTTGATTTGTTAATCAATACTCTAATTCGTCATCTAATTCGTCATCTGTTTCGCTATCTGATCAATCTTAACTTTGTTAAGGGTTGATTCGTTAGATACTGTTCACAGTTCGCTACAACTGTTTGCAATTCGTTACATTTACCATTCGTTAATCTTATTCGCTTGTTAATTCGTTACGCTTACATCCTTGAAATTTTGAAACTTGTCAAAAATGGGTGGTATGTATGCATTAGCTTCTCAAAATATGTTGATGCAACAAATGTTTCAACTTGATACCGAGATAGGTTCACATTCGAAATGTCCAAGATTGATGAAGTTCAGTGACTTTGCCAAGTGGGAACCTCGGTTTCG
Organism: Bidens hawaiensis; assembly: GCF_021521415.1. Taxonomy (NCBI): domain Eukaryota; kingdom Viridiplantae; phylum Streptophyta; class Magnoliopsida; order Asterales; family Asteraceae; genus Bidens; species Bidens hawaiensis. The sequence continues at coordinate 92,524 of NW_027499968.1, read as the reverse complement.
TGCTCATTTAGGATCAGTTCATCCTGATTGTTCATACGGCTTAGATGAAGTCTATACTGTACCTATGATTGGAGATGAGACTATTGGTTTTACACCAAAAGATATCTCACAGTATTCTGTTGAAGAAAAGAAAGCATTAGAGATACAAACAAAAGCTTATTCTATTATAACCATGGCTTTGCCTGAGAATATCTTTCACCAAGTGGGTAGTATAAAAATATTTGCGTCTTTGTTTCAACATATTTGAATGAGAAGTATGGGTAACACGACTGAAAGCAAAAAGGTGATGCTTAAGTTTCAATTCAGAAACTTTAATTTATTGAAAGGTGAGACGGTTGAAGAAATGACAACAAGATTCAATCACTTGATTGCTGAGATGGACAAGATGAAATTAGATGTCTCTGAGAGGGATAAAATTGATACTATTAAGAGTGTACTCCCAAGTTTTTATTCTACATTCTTAATGGTTCTCAAGAAAAACAATTATTTCTTAAATGAAGATTTGACTACAATTGAATTCTTACAGAAGATTGAAGCCAGAGAATATGATCTTAAGTGTCAGAAATCTTCAAAAGAAAGTCAAGATCTTTCTTTCTATGGTGGTAGTATGCCTCTTAGTTCAACCATCTCTCCACTGACTGCTTTTCTTACTCAAGCTGCAAGTGAGAATGCAACTACATTGTATAGTGATCCACGAGCCTGTTTTTATACAGCTGGAAGTACTGGATCTTCTGGTATTTCTGGATCAACTGGAGTTTCGGGAAGTTCACCCAATACAACTCACTACTCCGCATATTCAAATGTCAACATGAAAGAAGCTGAACAAAACTTTGCTTTTCTATCTACTTTCATGACTTCGTATGAAAATCTGGTTAGTAGCAAAATTGCCACTAGTGATTTAACTGATGAAGACTATGATCAGATTGATTCAGATGACTTGGAAATCATGGATTTAAAGTGGAACATGGCAATGATTGTTAGAAAGGTGAAAAAATTCATGCAAAGAATCGGAAAAGATCTTCCCGCTTTAAACAAAAAGTTGGGATTTGACAAGTTGAAAGTGAAATGTTACAATTGTCAAGAATTCGGTCATTTTGCAAAAGAGTGTGACAAACCGAAAAAGGAGTATACTGGTCCTCGTGGTCAAAATTCAAACTCTTCAACACCACGAGGTAATGATACTGAAAATAAACCATCAAGTTCCAGGTCACAAGCAATGTTAGCTAATGGAGACGATTGGTCACAACGACTACTGTGTAATGATACTCAAGCAAATCTGGCAATGATTGGACTTACTGAAAATGTTCAAGAGGATAGTGGAAGTGATATGTCTTTTGATAATGATTCTGGATCTGAGTCTGATGAGTCAAGTAAAGATCTTTCAATCAATTTTTCTTGTATGGCGAAAATCAGTGATTCTTGCACATCTGCTTGTACGGCCAAGCAAAATGAGGTTAGTAAATCTACTTCTAAGGTGTCATGTGTTGATTGTGATTATAATAAATCTAAAATTGATTCATTAAAACTACAAAATGATAATTTGCTAAAAGATATTGTGTCCATAAAAGATACTTATAGGCAATCCTTGACTTCTCAAATAAATTCAAGAGAGAAAATTGAGGCTTTAACTATAAGTAATCATGATTTAAAGCTGAGTTATCTGTGAAAATGAAAATTAATGATCAAAAGTTTCAAGAAATTTTGAAACACCGTTCAAAGATAACCGAGCTTGAAAATGAGGTTCTTGAGTTAAAGAACAAATTGGGTAAATTTAGAAATTCATCTTTTCTGTTGAATGAAATTATCGAAGTTTCTGGAAAACAAAAGGATTCAAAGAAGGGTATAGGTTTTGTTGAAATTCCACCACCATTTCACAATGACTGTAAAATTAATCCTTTTGCTCCAACTGAAGAAGATGTTATTCTTAAAGAGCCTGTGATTTCAGAAAATTCTAAACCAAGTAAGTCTGAAACTGTTAAAACCGAATCTGTTTCTCAGAAACCTCATGTTCAAGGCAACAAAGTTTTTGTTGAAAATGTTGAAAAAGTTATCACTGAGGATGTGTTTGAACCTGAAATTATACACAAGAACAAGAACATTCCAAGTTGTAATCACATACTGTGTGAACCTCATGAATTTGAGGAGGCTGTGTATGGTTCGCATACAACTACGATGAAACAAGATGTGTTTGTCAAACCAGTGAAGGCTTAGAAACCAGAAAAACCCAAAATTTCTTATGAGGAATTGTTGCGTTTTATAAATCCTAATGCACTTAAGCCGTCATCTGCTCGTGTGTTTAAGTTAAAGGGGATGGACACAATGTTCACTGAAAAAGACATTCCAATAAGTATCATTAAACCTGAACTAATTGAGAATGTGTTTTACAATGAAACCTCCAAAGTTCGTGAACTCGAACGTCAATATGCTCAAGCGAAAACATCAGTTCCATCTGACACATTGACTAAAGCAAAACAGGTTTTAAAACATGCTAAGAAAATTAATTTTGTGAAGTCAACTGGGACAGATATGTTGAAAAGTTTTTTGAACTGTTCTAATTTAGATTTTTACTTGAAAAAGAAATCTGAGTTATCTGATGATTTTGCTAAAAGCATGACTAAAAATGTGAGTCATCAGTCATCATCTATGTCACATGCTCCAATAAATTCTCAACATCATCATGTTGATATGCGAAGTTGTTTTCTTTGCGGTCAACAAGGTCTTGTAGTAAGAAACTGTGGCCAGAAGAACTATCAGAATCTTCATCCTTTTATCAAGGACCATTCCAAACTGGTTCCAGTGGTAAAGGAGATTCTAAAACGACCAGTGTCGTGTGCTGATAATACTCATATTATGTTTTCGAATATACATCCTCGAAAAGTTGTTCATGTGAATGAAACTCATGGTTCCGTTAAACCTAAGTTTATTCCTACTGAACCATTATGCAAAAATGTTAATTCAAATGTGGTTCAAGTTGCTGAACAACAATTGAATGCAACTAAGGTTAACTTTTCTCAAGAAAACCAAAAGGTGCCCAAGACTGAGGCCTGGGCTGCCTTTTTGAACTAATCATTTTCTTTTGTGTGTAGGGTTCATCCAAGACCATTTCAGGTGAAAACTGGATCATGGACAGTGGATGTTCTCGTCATATTACTGGAAATCTCAATCTTTTCAAACGTGAGAAATATTCAAGGGGGTTATGTGGCATTTACATAGGAAGGTGATGTTTCGAATGGAAAGATTACATTTGAGAAAGTTAACTATTGTGATAAAGTGGATCATAATTTATTGAGTGTATCGCAAGTCTGTGATAAGCAATACACTACAGTATTTACAGATAAAGAGTGTCTGATTCTGAAACCGGGTTATGTGATTCCCAAGGACATGGTTGTCATGCGATCACCTCGATCAAATGATATTTATGTCTTGAATATGAATTCTAAAGTATCTACATCGATCGAAACGTGTTTTGTCTTGAAAGCAACTGAGAAACACTCCGTACTTTGGCATCGAAGAATGGGTCACATACATGTTCGAAAGATGAATTATTTAACGGCAAACGATTTGGTAGAAGGGGTGTCGTTGAACAATTTTAAGTTATCTGATCACTGTGTTGCTTGCAAAAAGGGCAAACAGAAGAAGAAATCGCACCCATCTAAATTGTTGAATTCCATTGATACTCCTCTTGAACGACTTCATATGGATTTGTTCGGTCCAGTGAATAGTGCGAGTATTTCTGGAGACTGGTATTGCCTAGTTGTGACTGATGATTATTCGAGATATTCATGGGTGTTATTTATGAGTTCTAAAGATCAAACGCCTGGTTTGGTACAAAACCTTATCACTAAAATCGAATCATTGTACAAGCAAAAGGTGAGGAGAATTAGGAGTGATAATGGAACTGAATTCAAAAACACTATATTGGATTTCTTTTGTATTCAAAAGGGAATTCACCGTGAATATAGTGCACCATATGTACCTCAACAAAATGGCGTTGCTGAACGAAAGAATAGAACCTTGATTGAAGCTGCAAGAACTATGCTTGCTGATTCTAGGCTTCCTGTCCAGTTTTGGAATGAGGCGGTGAATACGGCTTGTTATACAATCAATCGTGTTCTAACTGTTAAACGACTCAAGAAGACCAGTTATGAATTATTGAATAATTGTAAGCCTAACTTAAAGTAACTAGAACTTTTTGGGTGTCCCTGTACTATGCTGAAAAAGGATGTGGGTAAGTTTGAAGTAAAAGCCATTGAAGGGTATTTCTTGGGGTATGCATCACCTAAGAAACGGGTTTTTAATTTTACATCTGGTTGTGTTGAAGAGTGGTACCATGTTGATTGTCAAAAGTACACTACTCCTCCACAAGGGAAAGGTCCCGACTGGATGTTTGACTATGATAGCTTATTTAATTCATTCACTCCATCAACCGATCATCCAAATGAAGATTTAGTTCGTGCTTATTTTGAAGAACATTTGGAAATTCCAAGTTTCGCAAGTTCAAATGAAGTTGAAGCTCCAATTGCTGCTCCAATTGAAGAACCTGATAATGAATCTCCTGTTCATGATGATAATGCATCTACTTCATCTGATGATAATACTGTTGTGGATCAAGTTATTCCACTTGACAGTGATGTTTCATCTCCTGAATTGGGTGAACATTACACTAATTTATTTGAAAATGTTGCTGTTTCTGAAAATCCTACTCTCAGGATTCATAATTACCATCCACAAGAAAACATTATTGGAGACCTTAATGTAGGGGTTCAGACACGACATCAAGTTGCCTCTTCAAGTGACAATAATGCTCTATGTGCTCATGCTGACTTACACGCATCTGAAATTGCAACTGTTGCTAAATTTACTTGTTTTCTATCTCAAGTTTAGCCTACAACTTCTCGTGTAGCTCTGCAAGATCCTTCTTGGGTAGAAGCTATGCAAGAAGAATTACAACAATTTGCACGTTTAGGTGTTTGGGATATTATTGACAAACCTGCTAGAGTTAAGAAGGCAATTCCGACTAAGTGGGTATATAAGTGTAAGAAAGATGATCGTGGAGTAATTGTGAGAAATAAAGCACGTCTAGTGGTGCAAGGTTTTCATCAGCAAGAGGGTATTGATTACATTGAGGTGTATGCTCCAGTTGCAAGATTAGAGTCGATTCGAATCTTCCTGGCATATGCTGCTTACAAGAATATCAACGTGTATCAAATGGATGTTAAGAGTGCTTTTCTCAATGGTGAACTTCACGAGGAGGTGTTTGTTTTACAGCCTCCAGGCTTTGAAGATCCTGATTATCCTGACCATGTTTACCGATTAAACAAGGCATTATATGGTCTACATCAAGCCCCGAGAGCTTGGTATGGCACGCTCGCCGACCATCTGACGGATAACAGCTTCAAACGTGGAACTGTTGACTGCACTTTACTTTATAAAAATATTGGTGATGATCTTCTGCTCGTTCAGATCTATGTTGATGACATAATATTTGGGTCTACAAACGATACATTGTGTAAGGAGTTTGAGAAATCTATGCAAACCAAGTTCGAGATGAGTTTGATGGGAGAGATGAATTTCTTTTTAGGGTTGCAGGTTCATTAGTCTGCGAATGGAATATTCATTCATCAGACAAAATATGTAAACGATGTATTGGGCCGATTCAAGATTACTGCCGGAAAAATCCCTTCTACTCCTCTTCCCGTGGGTCACAATTTATCACCGGGTGAATTGGAGGATACCGTTGATCCGACCCTTTATCGTGCCATGATTGGTTCTTTAATATATTTAACTGCTTCTCGATAGTGTTTGATGTTTGTTTATGTGCTAGGTACCAAGCTAGTCCCCGAGTGACTCACCTGGCAGCGGTCAAGCGTATTCTACAATATCTACGGGGAAAACCTGACATCGGGTTATGGTACCCCAAAGATGATACTTTCGATCTTACCGCTTACTCAGACTCAGATTATGGAGGATGCAAGATCAATTTTAAGTCTACGACAGTGGGATGTCAATTCTTAGGAAGCCGGCTTGTTTCCTGGCAGTGTAAGAAGCAGACAACGGTCTCCACTTCAACCGCCGAAGCTGAGTATGTTGCAGTCTCAAGTTGCTGTTCCCAAGTTTTGTGGATACAACAACATCTTCGCGACTACGGTTTGCAGTTTCTTACTATTCCCATCTTGATTGATAACTCTGCTGCTATTAGTATCACCAAGAATCCCGTACAACATTCTAAAACAAAACATATCGAAATTCGATATCATTTTATACGGGATTGTTATGAAAAGAAATTAATTGATCTAGAGAAAGTGCACACTGATTTTCAAAAAGCCGATCTATTTACCGAAGCGTTTGATAAAACACGTTTTAACTTTTAGCTTGGTTTAAATGGATTGAAGACCCTTGCTGAGATCCTAAAATTAGGATAATTATCTTTACATGTTTTATTGTTCTAGTTTAATTTTCTTCTGTTTTTAGGTTTTAGAGGGTGAATTCTAGAAAATACAAAAATATTGTGCTTTTTGTTTGTATAGATAAAACCCAAAAACATTAGAAAATATAGAAAAATCAAAAATATTGTGTTCTTTATTGTTTTTCTCTCTTGTTTTATTCTAATATTTGAAAACCCAAAAACATGTTAAAATTAGAAAATACCAAAAAGATTGTGATTTCTGTTTGTACAGAAAAATTCTGAAAAAGTCAAAAAGAATGTGAATTTTTCTTGTTTTTGTAAAGAAAAATCCGAAAAGACAAAAAGATTGTGTTTTAATTTATAAAGAGAAAAACCAAAAAGATTTTTGCTTATGCTCGCTGAAAATTATGTCATTTGCTTTTATTTTGAAGGACATATACTTCGGGTTAACCATTTACCTGACAAATGGATAGTACTTGGGGCGTTTGTTAAGCTTTCTACTTTAGTTTTATCTGAAAATTTAGTCAGTTATTTAAGTTTGTGAAGCGTGCTTGCATGTTTTGGTCATGTTCTCTACTTGTAGATGGATAGGATAGCCATTAATTTATAAACTTAAATTAACTGGAGCAATTAAAATTACTTTGTTTTATGCTCCTCAAAATTTTGAGTTTTTGAAGCAAAAAGAGAAAATGATAGTACATTGATTATTTGACCCCAAATCCAGAAAGAAATAAGCTTAAAAGACTGTGTGCTTAATCATTGGTGCATTGATAGGTCTTAAACAAGCTGTTAGAGTAAAGTAAGTGATATATACTTAAAGAAAAGCTAAATTGAAAGAGGTGTTAGTCTCTAGCAAAAGTCTCGGTAAAGATGGCAGAAATGTAATAACCGGTCATACTCAAGCCTTATAATTGTTGATCACCCAAAAATATAATAAAGCAAATAACAGGCGTTAGGATTCTGGACACTGTGAGTCCTTATGCGGCTTAATCATCTGGGTATTCATAAGCTTGAATATTTCACTCGCTTTCTAGAGCAAACCCAAAGTCATTAAACTTGATCACTTCGTTAATTATGGATAACGAACTAGGTGATTCTTTAGTGAACTGGTTTCTAGTTCGCTCACCTAATTCGTTTCCGCACTCTGTAACGAATCATCCCTTCTTCGTTATACATATTTAACGAATCAAGACACAAGTCATGTCTTGTTCGCTATTCTAAGGTAACGAACTGAAATAGCGAATTATCTAATTCGTTACTTATAATTCAAACGAATTGCGTAATTCGTACATTGTGTACCTCGGGTAGCGTGCGAGTCTATATAAGACAGAAAAAGACGAACAGTCCTTCACTGTTCATCTTTTTATTCATCCTAATGACACCTTATTCAAAATTTTCTCTGAAAATCGACTTTCAAATCTCAACATTTCAAGGCTATCATTGTTTGTCTAAGGTATAGAGGATCACTGCGATGTGATTTTCGTCAAAAATGACTGAGCTTTGATAGACTATTTATGGATTTTTGTGATTCAAGGGTTTTTCGAGTTTTTAAACCCTAATTTGTTTATGAAACATTGTGTTAATGTAAATTATTTATGATTCAATGTGATCGGAATGCAATTCCGATACCCTGGGTAGACTTTAATCAATGTTTGATTATTGTTTGCTGGGTCGATTGAATGATTATATGTTTGACTATTTGGAATCTGTTTAATGGACTGATCATTCTTATTTAGGGCACGGTGTTAAGCCTTAATCTTAACCTCGTGAGTTTAGTTTTGCGATTCCGAGTCACATAGACCTGCTACTTTGATTGTTCGACGATAATCATGAGCTAATTATAGCTGGGCTTGTGTTGTTGACTATCTGTGTTCATCGTAATTTTGACTTTGACTTTGAAGGTCAAAGATCAAGTCTAATTTTATTGACCATTCGTTATTCTTAGCGAATTGGAACTACTTCGTGTCCAATTCATTAAGGAAATACACGAACTAGCTCAGTGAATAATTTATTTCACGAATCAGATGTGGATTCGTTAAAAGTATAACGAACTAGTTCCATAGTTCATCATTTTGAATAGTAATTCGCTAAGTCTACTTCGTTCGCTTATTTACCTGATAGCGACTCGCTTGATTCGCTACTGAATGGTAACGAATCAGAGTGATATTTAACGAATGACATTCATTTTAATTATTTAATTAAATTTACAATTAATATTTAAATTGATTAACGTATTTCAACCGTCTAAACGCGTATATTTATTAATTACATTTATCATATGACCTTGAATACACCAATTTTTTTTATATAATACCTAAACATACATTTGTGCTAAATGCATATTACGTCTTCACAATCCTTATATCTGTTTCTATTTATTCAGTATAAATGGCTGATCAAGTAAATCAAGATCCACCGATTGCCGATCAAGGGCAACACGAGCAACCACCACCAGAACAACCTCCACAAGATCAACCTCCACAAGATCAACCACCACAACAAGAACAACAAGACGACGTTATTTTACTACCATTTGACAAGAAACATAATATATGTGCTTACGTGAATCAAGATGTTGCATATTTGGATGTGTTTGGGGACATGTTAACCTTCTTAAGATGCTCAGTGATACACTATGCTATAACTGCTAGACCTAAAGTGTATCTGAGTATTATCAGGAAATTTTGGGACACAGCTGAGTATGTTAAGGAAGAAAACCACATTCGTGCTACAATCAATCAAACTCTGATTATAATTGATGTTGAGGTTATTCGCCGTGTACTTCATTTTGCTGATAATATTGACAACCATAGTGAATTCGACAGGTCGCTGGTCAAGGGTTTATTCACACGCGTGTGTTATGGTGGCGACATTGATAAATCTATGTTGAATTAGAATGGATTATGTCCACCATACAAGTATCTTCTACATGTTCTAATTCACTGTATGAGTGGTCGTCGTGGTGGGTTTGATGAATGTAGACTCAGTTTGCAATTAGCTTTTGTAGCTTTGATCCTGAACAAGCCATTTAACTTCTCGGAACTAGTCTTTGATCATTTGAAAGAACAAGTTCAGCAAACTGTTCAGTCCAAGAAGTTCTTAATGTATCCTCGCTTCCTACAGCTGATTATTCAAGACTTAATTCCCAATTTAGCCATTGATCCAACTCAGGTGAATGATGTGCTTCTTATGGAACACATGAAAGCTGATAGGGTGCATCAAATTTTAACTTATGGTAAAGAGAAGCCTCGGGATAAACGAATGCTTGGCCATATAATTAATCCGAATTATGAATGTCCTCCTAATGAACGCTGGATCAATAACGACTCGGATTCCTAGCGTGAAGGGGGAGAAGGTGGGAACGTTGATGATGGGAACTGTTAGTGCACGGTTTTGCGTCTAGAGTCTTTGTAATTATCATTAATGTTTATTTGATATTTAAATGTAATATTTAATGTTTATTTTAGTCTAATTCGTTATGTTTAAGTCTAGTTCGCTAGGAATGTTAGCGAACTAAGACTAGTTCGGTAAGGTTAAGTCTAGTTCGCTAGGGATGTTAGCGAACTAGGACATTATAATGCATTCCATCCTGATTCGTTAGGGGATGTTAACGAATCAGGGGGTGGTTCGTTAAGTTAATTTATTTAACGAAGGGGGTGCTGGTTCGCTAGGGGATGTTAGCGAACCAGATCGTCTTCTATAAATAGTGAACCACTGTTCACTTGTAAATGGTGGAAGTTTTGAGTGAATTAATATTATTCAGAAAAGTTTAAAGTTCATACTCTCTCTCAAGCTTCACGTTAAACTTATTTAATATATATACATACGTATAACACCGAATCAAGGTAGATTATGAGATAGATCTATAATATTATACCTGTCAGATCTGAGATCTGTGTTAATCGTTATCGATTGTTGGTTATTGTTCAAGTACGGGATCAAACAAGTGGTATCAGAGCTTTCGGTGCTCTTTACGCTTGATTTGGTGTACTAATTGTTATTATTATTGAGTTTTCTGTTTTTGTTCGAGTTTGATTTAATTCGTTGTTGATTTGAGTGAATTCTGGATGAATTAGATTGATTTTGTGATGGTTAAGGTTTTGATAAGATTCAATTGAGTAGAATTGGATTGTAGATTAGGTTTGTGATGTTTATTGTGTTTTCGGTTTAAGTCCGTAAACAGGGGATTGGTTTTGGTTGAAATTGATTAGTGTATTAGGACAATCGATTACGAGATGTGTTGAGCTGAATTCGCGTTGTGATTACGAGCATTTTGGTATATGACTTGTTATGTTTGGTTAAGAATTGAGTGAGTATTACAAATCTGGAATCGATAAGTTTCCGGGTTTGATCTGGGTTTGATCTTCATAAATCTGGAAAAACACGTTGAAGGTTTGAAGATATGAAGATGAATGCGATTCGCTATAAAGTTCCAGGCGATTCGTTATGTTTTTAACTTGATTCGCTATCAGTTCGCTAACTGATTCGTGTGAGTTAATTAATTCGTGTCATCTAGTTCGTTAACTAGATAACCGATTCGTTTGACACGTGTTTGTCTTGGAATTTGTGCTCTAACAAACTTTTTGCCACGTGGCAGAAAGGAATCAAGTTTGTTACAAACGGTTGTAACAACCTGATTCGTTATAGTATAATTCGCTATAGTGTTGATTCGTTATCAACTATAGCTGATTCGTTAGCTTATTCACTAAGTTTATTTTGGCGATTCGTTACTGATTATTATTTTATTCGTTGAACTGATTCGTTATAATTCGTGTGATCAATTCGTTAAGTTGACTTGGTCAATTCGTGTGATCAATTCGTTAAGTTGACTTGGTCAATTCGTTTGGTCAATTCGTTAAGTTGACTTGTGATTCGTTAAACCTTCATCACATTCGTTATCTGTTTCGCCATTTGGGTGATTCGTTAACTTTATTTGTGATTCGTTAAGTTGACTCGCTAGGTTGACTTTTGATTCGCTAACACACTCACCTCATTCGTTAAGACTTGATTCGTTAAAACTCAATTCGCTACACTATTCACAGTTCGCTCAACCTTGTTCATTGATTCGTTAAACACAGTGTGTAGTTCGCTATAACTGTACACTTGTTTATTTTCAAAGATGGCTGGTATGTATGCTTTGGCGTCTCAAAATATGTTGATGCAACAGATGTTGCAACTTGATACTGAGATAGGTTCACACTCTAAATGTCCAAGATTGATGAAGTTCAGTGACTTTGCCAAATGGGAACCTCGGTTTCGTTCACATTTAGGTTCGGTTCATCCAGACTGCTCATATTGTCTTGATGAGGTATATGTTGCACCAATGATTGGTGATGATACTATTGGGAATACTCCTAAAGCTGTCTCTCAATACTCACAAGAAGAGAAGAAAGCTTTAGAAATCGAGATAAAAGCATATTCTACTTTGACTATGGCTTTACCAGAGAATATTTTTCATCAAGTTGGAAGTATCAAGAGATGTGCATCTTTGTTTCAACATCTGCGTATGAGAAGCATGGGAAACACAGCTGAGAGTAAGAAAGTGATGCTCAAGTTTCAATTTCAAAACTTTAATTTATTGAAAGGAGAAACAGTTGAAGACATGACTACAAGATTTAGTCACTTAATTGCTGAAATGGATAAAATGAAAATGGAAATTTCTGAAAGAGATAAAATTGACACTATCAAGAGTGTACTTCCTAGTTCCTATTCAACATTTCTCATGGTTTTGAAAGAAAATGATTATTTTCTGAATGAAGATTTCACAGCACTTGAATTTCTACAAAAGATCGAAGCTAGAGAATATGATCTTAAGTGTCAAAAATCTTCCAAAGAAAATCAAGATCCGGCTTTCTATGGTGGAAGTATGCCTCTTAGTTCAACAATCTCACCAATCACTGCTTTTCTTACTCATGCCGCAAGTGAAAAATAATCTGCTATATTTAATGATCCAAAAGTTTGTTTCTACTCTGCTGGTAATTCCGGTAGTTCTGGAAGTTCTACTAGTACCCATGTGAAATTCGTCAATTTCAGGTTAACTCCGTTAACCCAACTCCGTTAATTCAAACTTAAAGATCATTGAATCTATAACGCACACCTCATTACATTTAAACTAGGTTTAAATGACGCTTGACACTTACTACATGTGTAGTCTTTCGGGAATTGCACCGAAACGCGAACGAGTTGACGCAAACAATTGGTGAATAAACGAAAAAAATCAAAAAAATAATTATGTGATAATTATGTGTTAGACTTATGTGTTATGTGATAACATTGTTATAAACGTTAACTCAATGTGCTAGAACTAGTTAATTAAATTAGAAAAGAAACATTTGAAAGTGGAGGGACCTAGATGTAACATGTTATTATTATTAATAATAGTAAACCTAAAACCCTAATCTCCCTCTTTCCCTCACTAGACCGATCGGCCAGCCCCCCCCCCCCCTCCCCCTCTCTTGCGATCGCCATTCACACACACACATACAAGCAATCTTTCAAGCTTTTGATTGAAGATTAAGGTGCTAGGAAGGTATAAACAACTATCCTATGCATCCTCTATGCTTAATTTTCGATGTTCAATGGGTTAATTATAAACCCTAGGTCCGATTTCTACATGTTATTGTGTTCATATGATTTTGTTTGATTTGATGGTGTATTGATGATGATTTGATAACTAGAATTGTTATTGTTACATGTTAATTGTTGTGTCTTGATTTTGAGATCAAATAAAACCCTAATCATGTATGTAATGTGTATTTGATGTGCATGGATAATGATTATGGAGTCTAGAGTGTTATATGAATGAATTGTGGTCTATAGATGGTTAAATTGTTGAGTTTTGTTGCAAACAGTTTCTGGACAGATTGTGTTGTTGATGTTCAATTGACTGTATCTGTGTGTAAATGTGAAAATTGGTTGAGATTATTGATACTACAGTAAACTAGGTTGAGTCTAGTTTCTAAATAATATAAATTTGCAATTTTTGGACGTGTATAAGTTAACCTTTATGATTTTACAAAAACGTTGTGCAAAGCTGAGTTGTTAGACCTGCTGTTAGGTTGTTTTGTAAATGTTATATCTCATGAACTACGAGACCAATTGGGTTGGTTCCACTTCTGTAAGTTGACTTATTGAGTTAGGAACCTAACCCAAGTGGTCTTGCATTTATTGGATTTTTCGTTTAACAGGAATTTCAAATAAAATTCTGTTGCGCATAAATTTGACTGTTATGAGTTTGCTGTGGTAAATTGATCTTTGTGAGAAATATGTATGAAATAAAAATACAAAAAAATATGTTCTGGAAACCTAACACATACATGTTTTTGTGATGATTTTTGGTAAATTAATTGTGATGTTATGATTGGTGGGATAGACTAGTTTTTCAAGTAAAATTCTGTCGTTAAGAAACTAGTTGCTGAATTTTGTGAAAGTTGCATGAAACATGATAATTGCTAACTAATTGTCGTATTTTCACCAAAATACCCTTGCAGGGAATAATTGCTAATTGATTGTCATGATTTGACCAAAATACCCTTGCGGGGAATAATTGCTAATTGATTGTCATGATTTGACCAAATTGCCCTTGCGGGGAATAATTGCTAGTTAATTGTTATGTATTGACCAAATTGCCCTTACGGGAAGTAATTGCTAGTGATGTACATTATGAATACATGACACGTAAGTAATTGCTCACACATGTAACGTATCACAAATACACTTGTTAAAGTCACACACGATTCACAAACGAAACACGAAACATGTTGTGTGCCTAGGTATTATGTGCCGAGTCTAGAGACTCGATAATAGTTCCGACACATAGAAAATCTCTTTGTTGTTTTAGAACGCTAGAGAGAGTTTTTGTCGGTGACGCACATCCTTTGGTGAATTATTTTGGGAAATTCTTCGCAAATAGTGAGTTCACTTACCCCTTTTAAACTGTTTTCAAACGCTTTTCACTTGGGAGAGATAACATACTCCGAAAACGCATTTAAGATTTTGTTAATATAGATTATATATCACTTGTAAAGAGTAAGTGGCAAACGCAATAACTAAAGTCCTTCATTCACATCGAACCGTTTAATATTGGATAATAGCGAGTCATTGTTGAGTAGTACTACTGGGTTTGACAAACCCCACCCAACGCTAAACTCGACTGGAGGTCGAGTGGGTGTAATCTTGGCTAAACACATACCATGGTCGGGATAGACCTGGTGGCAAGGCAAATGATAAACAGTCAGCTTCGGTATCGAACACTTAGTAATACTTGTTTTATAGGCTAGCTACCTATAGATATATAATTGACATAACACTATCTGGTAACGCAAAACGCTTAACGCAAAACGCTGAACGCAAAACGCTGAACGCAAACGCTAAACGCTTTATTTTATATAAACTTGTGAACTCACCAACCCCGTGTTGACACTTTTAGTATGTTATTCTCATGTAGCCGAGGCGGGCGCGCGGTATAGGATCATGCATTGTTTGAAACGCTTTTGTTTATGCAAACTGATTTTTAACTGTTGTTATGGGGTGTTAAGTCGTCCTGCGTGACGCAACTTTTATCTTTTGGTTTTTACGCTTCCGCACTTATTTTCAATTAAACGTTTTTACGGTTTGATTATAACTAATGATTCCGATCCTGTTAGTTCACACCCTCTAACGGTAAAACTCCGTTAGTGGATTTTGAGGGTGTGACAGAATGGTATCATAGCCATTGGTTATAGGGAACTAGAAATTGCATGCATACTAGACTATAACCGCGACGACCCATTAGTTATAATGATACGCACTGCATAGATTTGTGTAGTCTTTGTTATCTTATCTCTTTACCCCTTTCACTCATACGCGCGCATACACGGCTTTCCTGTAGAGATGTCGACGCCATCATCATCATCATCCGATCAGATGACTCATGCTCATGGGAAGGAACCGCAGTTACCTACCGCATCGCCACCCCGTGTAGTCCCGGAACTCGAAGCTCCCGCACCGAAGAGGTACCGCTTATCCGGAGGCATGTACTAAAATGAAGTTAGCTGGGATTGGTACCCTAATATGATCAGACGTATGGTCTATCGCGAACAAGTTCCCCCGCTACCTCACCCGAACCATCCTGCTTACACCAACACCCTACCACCTATAACCGAACCTGTAGAGCGTGTGCTCGCAGCTGTTGTTTCTTGTTTGGAGCGTGATGTTGGTTACATGCGCTATACGAGAACGAACGTTTCCGGACTGTTAAAAGATGGAACCGAGACTAAGGAGGAAATTTCCCGCATGACAGCGGCAATGAAGGAAATGCAAGAGGCTAGTGATCAACAGATGAAGATCATAAGAAAGATGCAATCCGAGATGATAGACTTGCAAGAGCAACTCCAAGTAGCAAGGACTCGAACCGAGATAGCTTTAGATCGTTGCGATGTCTTACAAATGCAAATTGCTCATAACGCAGCCGAGCCTGAGGCAGAGCCTGAAGAGGAACCTGAAGAAGACCCGAAGAAGAGCCTGAGGAGGATCCCGAGGAAGATCCCGAGGAGGAACCTGAAGAAGAACCGGAGGAAGAACCGGCTGAGGAGGAGGCACACTCAGAGGTGTTCTCAAATGATGACATCTAGTGATGATAACACCTAGATGGAGGGGTTGTCTCCATCCAAACTATTATTTTCTATGATTTTAAGGATTGGTTTAAAATACTTTGTAGCGAATACAATGGTTTTAATCATGAATTATTATTTGGATTAATATATGGTTGTGATGTGATGTTGTTTCTTATTTCTTTCTTACCTATTCTTTTTATTACATGTATGGCGTGTTACATATGAAAGAAAAATTCATGTTTAACATTTTATGCTGTGATTCTAGGAAATGGCAGGAAGAAACGCTAGACACGGACGTGGTAACATCAACTTGACTGCAGCAGAACTCCAAACTCTGCTGAACGACCATGCGGCGGCCGCTCTAGCCGCACATGTTCAGAACCAAGCTGGAGGTCCAATTGGAACGTGTACCTTCAAGAATTACCTTGACTGCAAGCCCAGTACGTTTAAGGGCACTGAGGGAGCTATAGGCTTCCTGCGTTGGGCTGAGAAGGCCGAATCGGCGTTTGAGATGTGTAATTGTCCCCCTGCCAGTAGGGTCAAATTTTCTGCTGGAACACTTGAAGATTCTGCTCTCACTTGGTGGAATTCAAACGTACAGATTCTTGGATTGGAACTGGCTAACGCGATGAACTGGGAGGAGTTCAAGAACATGATGCGAGAAGAGTACTGTCCGAGAGAGGAGATTGCAAAGTTGGAATCTGAGTTTTGGTCATTGAAGATGGTGGGTTCAGAAATCGAAGCCTACACTACCCGTTCTCACGAGTTAGCTATGATGTGTCCGTGGATGGTGGATCCGCCGAGTAAGAGGATTGAAATGTATATTGATGTGTTAGCACCGCAAATCCAGGGCATGGTGACGTCTTCCAGACCAGCCACGATTCAACAAGCGATTCGGTTAGCTCACAAACTAACGGATCAAGCAGTGACCCAAGGTGCGCTACCACCTAGAGGTTCAACCACTAAAGCCCGTGACAACCCGATTACTGACAACAGCAACAACAACCCGAGCAACGGAAAGAGAAAGTTTGACAACACCAGATCCTCATCCTCGAACCCCCCAAAGCAACAACACTACCGTAAACCCGAATTCACTCGGGGCTTCAACAATCAGGGTCACAATAACAATAACAACGGTGGCGGGCAGGGTTCAAGCGGATATGCTGGGAAATATCCGAAGTGCAACAGGTGCAATTATCATCATGTTGGGCCGTGTGACCGTGTCAAGTGACTGAGATGCGGAAAGATGGGTCACCAGGCAAAGGACTGTAGAGGAGACATGGCGGCAAAGGGTGCTCCTAAACCACCTATGACAGCTAAGGGATGTTTCGAATGTGGTCAGGAGGGTCATTTCAGGAAAGATTGTCCCAAGCTGAAACAGAACGACAACAATGGAGGTAATGGAAGTGGCAGTGGTGGTGGTGGAAACAATGGTAAAGGAAGAGCTTTTGTTATTGGGTCGGGTCAAGCCCGCAATGATCCGTACGTGGTGACTGGTAAGTTCCCTGTGAACGATTGTTTTGCTTCTCTATTGTTTGACACTGGAGCTGATAGAAGTTTTGTGTCGAAAGCCTTTAGTCAACTCTTAGACTTAACTCCAACCCCGTTAGATGCTAAGTTTCCAGTAGAATTAGCCGACGGAAAGTCTGTAGAAACGACTCATGTACTTGCGGGATGTAAGTTAAAACTGTCAGGTCATGGTTTTGATATCGACCTTATTCCTTTTACGCTTGGTAGTTTCGATGTCGTGGTCGGCATGGACTGGTTATCCGAGAACCGAGCAGAGGTTATTTGTCATGACAAGATAGTCCACATTACTACCCCTTCCGGCGAGATCATTTCGATCCGGGGCGAGAGAAGCGGCATGACCACCAGCGTTATCACCCTCATGAAGGCGCAGAAGTATCTACGGAAGGGTCATCCGGCAATTTTGGCGCAGATTGTTGAGAAACCCGCGGAAGAGAAGCGAATTGAAGATATACCGATTGTGCGAGATTTTCCGGAAGTTTTCCCGGAGGATTTGCCTGGACTCCCTCCTATTCGACAAGTCGAATTCCAAATCGAGTTGACCCCCGGTGCAGCACCCATAGCACGAGCTCCGTATCGGCTCGCACCGGCGGAGCTTCAGGAACTGTCCACTCAGTTGCAAGATTTATTGGATAAAGGTTTTATCCGACCTAGCTCATCGCCATGGGGAGCCCCTGTCTTATTTGTCCGAAAGAAGGACGGGACTTTCCGAATGTGTATCGACTACCGGGAGTTGAACAAGGTGACGATTAAGAACCGTTATCCTTTACCCCGAATTGATGATCTGTTTGACCAGCTCCAAGGATCGAGTTACTACTCGAAGATCGATCTGCGATCTGGTTACCATCAACTAAGAGTGCGCGAAGAAGATATTTCAAAGACGGCATTCAGGACTCGGTATGGTCACTATAAGTTTTCAGTTAAGCCTTTTGGCTTAACTAACGCACCAGCCTTATTTATGGATCTCCTGAATCGCGTATGCAAGGCGTACATCGACAAGTTTGTGATTGTATTTATCGATGATATTCTCGTCTACTCCAAGGACAAGGTTGACCACGAGGAACACTTAAGGGTAATTCTGGAATTATTGAAGAAGGAACAACTGTATGCTAAACTCTCGAAATGCGAATTTTGGCTTCGCGAGGTTCACTTTTTAGGACATGTGATCAATGAGAACGGTATCCATGTCGATCCCGGTAAGGTAGAGGCCATCAAAAACTGGGAAGCACCTAAGACTCCGACTGAGGTGCGGCAATTCCTAGGACTGGCCGGCTACTACCGGCGTTTCATCGAGGGATTCTCAAAGATTGCTCAACCCCTCACCGCTTTGACTCACAAAGGCACTAAGTACAATTGGGGTGACGCGCAAGAATCCGCTTTTCAACTGTTGAAAACCAAACTCTGTAGCGCCCTTATTCTAGCCCTCCCCGAGGGAAAGGAGAATTTCGAGGTACACTGTGACGCATCGATACAAGGTCTCGGTTGCGTGCTGATGCAACTCGAGAAGGTTATAGCTTATGCCTCTCGACAACTATGGGTTCACGAGAAGAACTACACGACCCATGACTTGGAACTCGGAGCTGTGGTGTTTGCCCTTAAGATATGGAGGCATTACTTGTACGGTACCAAGTTTACCATTTACACCGACCACAAGAGTCTCTAGCATATCTACGATCAGAAGGAGCTGAACATGCGACAGCGTCGCTGGGTCGAGCTGCTTAAAGATTATGATTGTGCCATCAAGTACCACCCTGGCAAGGCCAATGTAGTGGCCGACGCCCTCAGTAGAAAAGAAACAGATAAACCCAGACGAGTGCGAGCATTACAACTCACGATTCATGCAAACTTACCCGACCAGATTCGCGAGGCGCAACTCGAAGCTTTGAAAGATGATAATCTTCCATCGGAACTCATGCGGGGCATGAACAATTGAACCCAGATCGGACGGGGTCCGATATTTTGAGAACCGGATTTGGGTTCCACGATACGGAGAGTTGAGAACCCTAGTGATGGACGAAGCACACAAGTCCCGATATTATATCCACCCTGGCTCAGATAAAATGTATCATGACTTAAAGGCACTTTACTGGTGGCCAAACATGAAAGCCGACATTGCCACCTACGTGAGCAAATGCTTGACTTGCGCCAGAGTCAAAATAGAATACCAGAAACCATCTGGCCTACTGCAACAACCGGAACTTCCAATGTGGAAATGGGAAGACATTTCAATGGACTTCATCACGGGTTTACCTAAGACACCGACGGGATGCGATACCATCTGGGTGATCGTTGACCGGTTGACTAAGTCTGCACACTTTTTAGCGATTAAGGAATCGGACAAAATGGAAAGACTGACTCGCGTCTACATGAAGGAAGTAGTGTCTAGACACGGAGTGCCTGTCTCAATCATTTCTGATCGAGATTCCCGTTTCACTTCGCACTTTTGGAAGTCGCTACAGAGTGCCCTAGGCACACGTCTTGATATGAGCACAGCATACCATCCTCAGACGGATGGGCAAAGTGAACGAACTATTCAGACCTTAGAGGACATGTTGCGTGCATGTGTATTGGATTTCAGAAAAAGTTGGGAACCTCACTTACCTTTGGTAGAGTTTTCGTATAATAACAGCTACCACGCAAGTATTAAAGCAGCGCCGTTTGAAGCACTGTACGGACGGAAGTGTCGATCACCTCTCTGCTGGGCAGAGGTGGGTGACAGCCAAATCACTGGTCCAGAACTGGTACTCGAAACTTCGGAAAAGATTGTTCAGATCCGAAACCGCATGGCAACAGCACGAGATCGCCAAAAGAGTTACACCGACAAGCGCCGAAAACCTCTCGAATTTCAAGTGAACGATCAAGTGTTACTCAAAGTCTCACCTTGGAAAGGTGTGGTTCGCTTTGGAAAGCGAAACAAACTCAACCCGCGATATGTTGGTCCTTACCGGATAACGGAACGCGTTGGTCCGGTGGCTTACCGACTGGACTTACCAGCGGAACTCAGCAGTGTACACAATGTTTTTCACGTATCCAATTTGAAGAAATGCCTATCTGATGAAACCCAAGTAGTCCCTTTGGACGAACTGCAAGTTGATGAACAGCTACGCTTCATTGAAGAACCAGTAGAAGTTTTGGATTGGGAAACCAAAACGCTCAAGCACAGCAAAATTCCAATCGTTAAGGTTCGTTGGAACTCGAGACGTGGACCGGAGTTCACGTGGGAACGCGAGGATCAAATGATGAAAAAGTATCCTCACCTTTTTGAAGGGCTGACCAAACACCGGAAACCGCGAAACCCGACAAACCGTCAGAAATCACCGGAGGTATGAATTAAATTTCGGGACGAAATTTCTTTCTACTAGGGGATGATATGACAAACTAGAAAACTTTTCTTACTTTTTCAGACACTCATCACGACTTGACTCAAATTTTCGGGACGAAAATTCTTTAACATGGGAATGATGTGACATTCGTCAATTTCAGGTTAACTCCGTTAACTCAACTCCGTTAATTCAAACTTAAAGATCATTGAATCTATAATGCACACCTCATTACATTTAAACTAGGGTTTAAATGACGCTTGACACTTACTACATGTGTAGTCTTTCGGGAATTGCACCGAAACGCAAACGAGTTGACGCAAACAATTGGTGAATAAACGAAAAACGTCAAAACAATAATTATGTGATAATTATGTGTTAGATTTATGTGTTATGTGATAACATTGTTATAAACGTTAACTCAATGTGCTAGAACTAGTTAATTAAATTAGAAAAGAAACATTTGAAAGTGGAGGGACCTAGATGTAACATGTTATTATTATTAATAATAATAAACCTAAAACCCTAATCTCCCTCTTTCCCTCACTAGACCGATCGGCCAGCCCCCCCCCCCTCCCCCTCTCTTGCGATCGCCATTCACACACACACATACAAGCAATCTTTCAAGCTTTTGATTGAAGATTAAGGTGCTAGGAAGGTATAAACAACTATCCTATGCATCCTCTATGCTTAATTTTCGATTTTCAATGGGTTAATTATAAACCCTAGGTCCGATTTCTACATGTTATTGTGTTCATATGATTTTGTTTGATTTGATGGTGTATTGATGATGATTTGATAACTAGAATTGATATTGTTACATGTTAATTGTTGTGTCTTGATTTTGAGATCAAATAAAACCCTAATCATGTATGTAATGTGTATTTGATGTGCATGGATAATTATTATGGAGTCTAGAGTGTTATATGAATGAATTGTGGTCTATAGATGGTTAAATTGTTGAGTTTTGTTGCAAACAGTTTCTGGACAGATTGTGTTGTTGATGTTCAATTGACTGTATCTGTGTGTAAATGTGAAAATTGGTTGAGATTATTGATACTACAGTAAACTAGGTTGAGTCTAGTTTCTAAATAATATAAATTTGCAATTTTTGGACGTGTATAAGTTAACCTTTATGATTTTACAAAAACGTTGTGCAAAGCTGAGTTGTTAGACCTGCTGTTAGGTTGTTTTGTAAATGTTATATCTCATGAACTACGAGACCAATTGGGTTGGTTCCACTTCTGTAAGTTGACTTATTGAGTTAGGAACCTAACCCAAGTGGTCTTGCATTTATTGGATTTTTCGTTTAACGGGAATTTCAAATAACATTCTGTTCCGCATAAATTTGACTGTTATGAGTTTGCTGTGGTAAATTTATCTTTGTGAGAAATATGTATGGAATAAAAACACAACAAAATATATTCTGGAAACCTAACATATACATGTTTTTGTGATTATTTTTGGTAAATTAATTGTGCTGTTATGATCGGTGGGATAGACTAGTTTTTTAAGTAAAATTCTGTCGTTAAGAAACTAGTTGCTGAATTTTGTGAAAGTTGCATGAAACATGATAATTGCTAACTAATTGTCGTATTTTGACCAAAATACCCTTGCGGGGAATAATTGCTAATTGATTGTCATGATTTGACCAAAATACCCTTGCGGGGAATAATTGCTAATTGATTGTCATGATTTGACCAAATTGCCCTTGCGGGGAATAATTGCTAGTTAATTGTTATGTATTGACCAAATTGCCCTTACGGGAAGTAATTGCTAGTGATGTACATTATGAATACATGACACGTAAATAATTGCTCACACATGTAACGTATCACAAATACACTTGTTAAAGTCACACACGATTCACAAACGAAACACGAAACATGTTGTGTGCGTAGGTATTATGTGCCGAGTCTAGAGACTCGTTAATAGTTCCGACACTTAGAAAATCTCTTTGTTGTTTTAGAATGCTAGAGAGAGTTTTTGTCGGTGACGCACATCCTTTGGTGAATTATTTTGGGAAATTCTTCGAAAACAGTGAGTTCACTTACTCCTTTTAAACTGTTTTCAAACGCTTTTCACTTGGGAGAGATAACATACTCCGAAAACGCATTTAAGATTTTGTTAATATAGATTATATATCACTTGTAAAGAGTAAGTGGCAAACGCAATAACTAAAGTCCTTCATTCACATCGAACCGTTTAATATTGGATAATAGCGAGTCATTGTTGAGTAGTACTACTGGGTTTGACAAACCCCACCCAACGCTAAACTCGACTGGAGGTCGAGTGGGTGTAATCTTGGCTAAACACATACCATGGTCGGGATAGACCTGGTGGCAAGGCGAATGATAAACAGTCAGCTTCGGTGTCGAACACTTAGTAATACTTGTTTTATAGGCTAGCTACCTATAGATATATAATTGACATATCACTATCTGGTAACGCAAAACGCTTAACGCAAAACGCTTAACGCAAAACGCTGAACGCAAAACGCTGAACGCAAAACGCTGAACGCAAACGCTAAACGCTTTATTTTATATAAACTTGTGAACTCACCAACCCCGTGTTGACACTTTTAGTATGTTATTCTCAGGTAGCCGAGGCGGGCGCGCGGTATAGGATCATGCATTGTTTGAAATGCTTTTGTTTATGCAAACTGATTTTTAACTGTTGTTATGGGGTGTTAAGTCGTCCTGCGTGACGCAACTTTTATCTTTTGGTTTTTACGCTTCTGCACTTACTTTCAATTAAACGTTTTTACAGTTTGATTATAACTAATGATTCCGATCTTGTTAGTTCACACCCTCTAACGGTAAAACTCCGTTAGTGGATTTTGAGGGTGTGACAACCAATCCATTTGCTACACCACCTAGTGTGAATATGAAGGAAGCTGAGCAAAACTTTGCTTTTCTGACGGCATTTATGTCTTCATATGAAAACTTGGTGAGTAGTAAAATTGCCACAAGTGAGTTAACTGATGAGGATTATGATCAGATAGATCCGGATGATCTAGAGATCATGGATTTGAAATGGAATATGGCCATGATTGTTTGTAAAGTTAAAAGATTCATGCAGAGAACTGGAAAAGATCTTCCAGCGTTAAACAAGAAGTTGGGTTTTGACAAATTAAATGTGAAGTGTTATAATTGTCAAGAATTCGGGCATTTTGCGAAGGAATGTGACAAACCAAGAAAAGAATACACTGGACCTCGTGGTCAAAGTCAAAATGTTTCTTCACCACGGGGAAGTGATGCTGAAAAGAAACCATCTTCTTCAACAACACAAGCAATGTTAGCAGACGGGACTGATTGGTCACAACGGCTACTATGCAATGATGTTCAAGCAAATTTGGCTATGTTTGGGTTACATGAAGATTGTCAAGATGCTACTGGTAGTGTGATGTCTTCAGATAATGATTCTGGATCTGATTCTGACGATTCTTGCGACAAGCCTTCTGAATCAATATTTGCTTGCATGGCTAAGATCAATGAGGTTAGTAATTCTATTTCTTCTACTTCATTTGTTAAAGCATCATGTGTTGACTGTGAATCTAACAACTCTAAGTTAGATGCTTTGAAAAATCAAAATGATAATCTTATAAGAGAAAATGCTTCTCTTAAGGACACTTATCGACAATCTCTTGAGTCTCAAATGAAATCTCGAGAAAAGATTGAAGCATTGTCGACAAGTAATCATGATCTCAAAGCCGAGTTATCTGTGAAAATGACCATTAATGACCAAAAGTTTCAAGAAATCTTGAAACATCGTTCTAAGATAACTGAGCTTGAGAATGAGGTTCTTGAGTTGAAGAACAAGTTGGGTAAATTTTGAAATTCTTCATTTTTATTGAATGAAATTATTGAAGTTTCTGGAAAACAAAAAGATTATAAGAAAGGTATTGGTTTTGTTGAAATTCCACCACCTTTTCATAATGATTATAAAATTAATCCTTTTGCAAGAAAAGAAGAGGATTTGATTCAAAAGGAATCTGTGATTTCTGAGAAACCTAAAATGGTTAAACCTGAAATTGTCAAACCCCAAGTTGCTCCTCAAAAATCTCATGTCCAAAGCAAAACGGTGTTTGTTGAACATAATGACGAGGTCATTATCGAGGATGTGTTTGAACCAGAGATTATACACAAGAATAAGAACATTCCCAGTTCTAATCATATTCTGTGCAAACCTCACGAGTTTGAGGAAGCAGTGTATGGTTCACACAAACCTCAAGAGAAAATGAAAAATTCAAAGAAAGTGAACTCTATGAAGGCAAAAAAGTCAGTTAAACCAAAAATTTCTGATGAGGATTTAATGCGTTTCATTAATCCTTCTAGTTCTAAGCCATCTGCTACTAGAGTTTTTAAGTTAAAGGGAATGGACACAATGTTCACTGAACAAGATATTCCAATAAGTATTATCAAACCTGAACTTATTGAGAGTGTTTTTGTCAATGAAACTTCAAAAATTCAAGAACTTGAACGTGTGTATGCTCAAACAAAAACAACAGTTCAATCTGATCCATTGACTAAGGAAAAACAATTTTTAAAACAAGCTAAGAAGATTAACTTTGTTAAGTCAACTGGAACAGATACACTAAAAAGTTTTTCAAACAGTTCTAATTTAGATTTTTATTTAAAGAAGAAATCTGAATTATCTGATGAGTTTGCTAAGAGCATGACTAAAAATGTGAGTCATCATCAACCATCTATTCCAATTTCTTCTAAACATCATCATGTGGACATGCGAACGTGTTTTTTATGCGGTCAACAAGGTCATGTTGTGAAGAATTGTAATCAACAGAACTTTCAAAATCTTCATCCTTTCATCAAGGACAAATCTAAGCCAATTCCAGTGGTTAAGGAGATTCTGAAACGACCTGTGTTGTATGCTGATGATACTCATATTTTGTTCTCTGATGTGAATCCTCGGAGGGTGTTTCATATCAATGAGACACACGGTCAAGTGAAACCAAAATTCATTCCAACTGAACCTATATGTCAAAATAGGAATTCAAACATTGTTCAGGCAGCATACTTAAGACGAAAGTCTAGGAATCCAGTAAATTATTCACAAGTGGCTGAACAACAATTGAAAACTGTTAAAGTTAATGATCAAAGAGAAAACCAAAAGGTGCCCAAGACTGAGGCCTGGGCTGCTTTTTTGAACTAATCACTTTTGTTTATGTGTAGGGTTCATCCAAGACCATTTCTGGTGAGAACTGGATCATGGATAGCGGATGTTCTCGTCATATCACTGGAAATCTTGACCTATTAACCAACGTAAGAAATATTCAAGGGGGTTATGTAGCGTTTGCTGGGAATTCTGGGGGCATGATCACACAAGAGGGTGATGTTTCAAATGGTCATATTACATTTGAAAAAGTAAATTATTGTGATAAGGTTGATCATAACTTATTGAGTGTATCGCAGATTTGTGATAAAAAGTACACTACAATATTTACTGACAAAGAGTGTCTTATCTTGAAACTGGGTTTTATTATTCCCGAGGACATGGTTGTCATGCGATCACCACGATCAAATGATATTTATGTCTTAAACATGAGTTCTAAGATATCAACATCAATCGAAACATGTTTTGTCTCGAAATCAACTGAGAAAGACTCGATTCTATGGCATCGAAGAATGGGTCACATTCATGTTAGAAAGATGAATTATTTAATGGCAAATAATTTAGTTGAGGGTGTTTCGTTAAAGAACTTTAAGTTATCTGATAATTGTGTTGCATGCAAGAAGGGCAAGCAGATGAAGAAGACACATCCTTCTAAGTTATTGAATTCCATTAATACTCCTCTTGAACGACTTCATATGGATTTATTTGGTCCAGTGAATCGTGCGAGTATTTCTGGAGACTGGTATTGTCTAGTAGTGACAAATGATTATTCAAGATATTCATGGGTGTTATTTATGAGTTCAAAAGATCAAACACCTGTTTTGGTACAAAACCTTATTACTAAGATAGAATCACTGTATAAACAAAAGGTGAGGAGAATCCGAAGTGATAATGGTACTGAATTCAAAAACACTATTTTGGATTTCTTTTGTATTCAAAAGGGAATTCACCGAGAGTATAGTGCACCTTATGTACCACAACAAAACGGTGTTGCTGAAAGGAAAAATAGAACTCTAATTGAAGCTGCACGTACAATGCTTGCTGATTCAAAACTTCCTATTCAATTTTGGAATGAAGCAGTGAACACAGCTTGTTATACACTTAATCGGGTTCTAACAGTAAAGCGACTCAAGAAGACAAGCTATGAAATATTAAATAACAGAAAACCTAATTTAAAGTACCTGGAACCATTTGGGTGTCCGTGTACAATGTTGAAGAAGGAATCGGGTAAATTTGATGAAAAGGCTATCGAAGGATATTTCTTGGGATATGCCTCTCCAAAGAAAAGAGTATTTAATTTTACATCTGGCTGTGTTGAAGAATGGTACCATGTGGACTGTCAAAAGTACACAACTCCTTCTCAAGGGAAATGTCCAGACTGGATGTTTGACTACGATAGTTTATTTAACTCTTTTACTCCTTCGACTGATCACATTGATGAAGATCTGGTTAGAGCATACTTTGAAGAACATTTGAACATTCCAAGCTCTTCTATTTCAAATGCAGTTGAAGTTCAACCAGATACTCCAACTGAAGACTCCCAAGTTGTTCCTCCAGTTGTTATTGATAGTGCTTCTACTTCTTCCGATGATGATCAAGCTGAGATTCAAGTTATTGATCTTGATAGTGATAATGTTTCATCTCCCGAATTGGGGTGAACATTACACTAATTTATTTGATAATGTTGTTGTTCCTGAAAATCCTACTCTTCGGATTCATGGATATCATCCACAGGACAATATCATTGGAGAACTTGATGTGGGCGTTCGAACACGTCATCAAGTTGCTTCGTCAAGCGACAATAACGTATTGTGTGCTTACACTAATTTACACTCTTCGGGAATTGTGAATATTGCTAAATTCAATTGCTTTCTATCTCAAGTTGAGCCAACGACAGCTCGTAAGGCACTTGATGATCCTTCTTGGGTAGAAGCTATGCAAGAGGAATTACAGCAGTTTGCACGATTGGGTGTTTGGGATTTAATAGACAAGCCTGCTAGAGTCAAGAAAGCTATTCCGACTAAGTGGGTATTTAAATGTAAAAAGGATGATCGAGGGGTGATTGTCAGAAACAAAGCACGTCTAGTGGTGCAAGGTTTTCATCAGCAAGAGGGTATTGATTATACTGAGGTATATGCTCCAGTTGCAAGATTAGAGTCGATTCGAATCTTCCTGGCTTATGCTGCTTACAAGAATATCAAGGTTTATCAAATGGATGTTAAAAGTGCTTTTCTCAATGGTAAACTACATGAGGAAGTGTTTGTTCAACAACCACCTGGTTTTGAAGATCCTGATTGTCCAGACCGTGTTTACCGTTTAAACAAGGCCCTGTATGGTCTACATCAAGCCCCGAGAGCCTGGTATGGCACGCTCGCCGACCATCTGACTGATAATGGATTCAAACGAGGAACTGTTGACTGCACCTTATTCCATAAAACTGTTGGTGATGATCTTCTTCTAGTCCAGATTTATGTTGATGATATTATATTTGGGTCTACAAACGACACTTTATGTAAGGAATTCGAGAAGTCCATGCAAACCAAATTCGAAATGGCTCGATGGGAGAGATGAATTTCTTTTTAGGGCTGCAGGTTCATCAATCTGATAAGGGAATCTTCATTCATCAGACTAAATATGTGAACGACATCTTGAGCCGATTCAAGATAACTGCCGGAAAAATCCCTTCAACTCCTCTTCCAGTGGGTCACAATTTATCACCGGATGAATTGGAGGATACCGTTTATCCGACCCTTTATCGTGCTATGATTGGTTCTCTAATGTATTTAACTGCTTCTCGACCCGATATAATGTTTGCTGTTTGTGTGTGTGCTAGGTACCAAGCTAGTCCCCGAGTGACTCACCTGGCAGCGGTCAAGCATATTTTGCAATATCTACGGGGAAATCCTGACATTGGGTTATGGTACCCCAACGATAATACTTTCGAGTTTACCACCTAGTCAGACTCAGATTATGGATGATGCAAGATCAACTTCAAATCAACGACTGCAGGATGTCAATTCTTAGGAAACCGGCTTTTTTCCTGGCAGTGTAAGAAGCAGACAACGGTCTCTACTTCAACCGCCGAAGCTGAATATGTTGCAGCCTCGAGTTGCTGTTCCCAGGTTTTGTGGATACAACAACATCTTCGCGACTACGGTTTAACGTTTCTTACTACTCCCATCTTGATTGATAATTCTACTGCTATTAGTATCACCAAAAATCCCGTACAACATTCTAAAACGAAACATATCGAGATTCGATATCATTTTATACGGGATTGTTATGAAAAGAAATTAATTGATCTTGAGAAAGTACACACAGATTTTCAAAAAGCAGATCTATTTACCAAAGCGTTTGATAAAACACGTTTTACATTTTTGCTTGGTTTAAATGGATTGAAGACCCTTGCTGAGATCCTAAAATTAGGATAATTATCTTTTAATTGCTTTATAAATTTAGTCTTATTTTTATGTTTTAGGTTTTAGGGGGTGAAAATTCTAGAAAATACAAAAAGAATGTGTTTTTAGCTTGTATAGATAAAATCCAAAAACATTAAAAAAAATTTTCAAAATTCAAAAAATATTGTGATTTTTGTTCTTTAATATTTTTCCTTTAAAATTTAGAAAAATCAAAAACATTTTAAAATTTTGAAAAACCAAAAAGAATGTGATTTATGTTTTTGTACATAAATATCTGAAAATCCAAAAAGATTGTGAAGTTTTTTTTGTTTATAAGAAATTTGAAAAAGACAAAAATATTGTGTTTTAAAGTTTGTATAGAGAAAATCCAAAAAGATTTTTAGATTATTTTCTCGCAGAAAATTACGTCGGTTATTTAAGTTCGTAAAGCATGCTTGCATGTCTTGGTCCTATGATTCACTTGTGAATTGATGGTTAGCCATTTATTTATTCTCTTAAGTTAACTGGGGCGATTAAATTTATCTTTTATTTATTTTTTATGCTCCTCAAAATTTTGAGTTTTTGAAGCAAAAAGAGAAAATGATAGTACATTGATTTTCTTGACCCCAAGTTCAGCAAAAAGTAAGCTTAAAAGACTGTGTGCTTAATTGCATTGGTGCATTGGTAGGTCTTAAAATAACCCAGTAGAGTAAAGTATGTGATATAAACATAAAGAAACGCCAAATTGAAAGGGGTGTTAGTCTCTAGCAAAAGTCTTGGTGAGGATGGCAGAAATGTAATAACCAGTCATACTCAAGCCTTATATTTGTTGATCACCCAAAAATCAAATAAAGCAAATAACAAGCGTTAAGATTCTGGACACTGTGAGTCTTTATGCGGCTTAACCATCTGGGTATTCATATGCATGAATATTTCACTCGCTTTCTAGAGCAAACCCAAAGTCATTAAACTTGATCACCGCTGTACTTCGTACAATTTAAATTACTGACTTGATCAAAATCCGCTGTTAGTCATACAATTGTTCCTCCCTTGTGTGCGTCTTAATACCATTAAGAAACGGACCCCAGGGGATACAATGTATGTAAGCCGACAGATGGACTCGTGCATACTCACTCACAGTAAAGGAAACTTGATGCATTGCTCAAAATTTCTACAATTGGTATCAAAATTTTGATCAACAATATAATGGTTTAAGTCAAGTTGGGGTGATTTGGTAAAAATCAAATTAAGCTTGAACCGAGATTAGAGGCTAATAATTTCTGATATTCTATGCTTTAATTGAACTATTTAATCATATCACAAAAAAATACTTGAATGTGTGTTATTAGATTTATGTGGACAACAATACCAATGACCGACTTATCGCCAGTCATAATATCGCTGAAATATAAAACTGTGATGAAAGGGCAATTTGGTCAATATGATTCTCTGCTCAAACTCAACAAAATTATAAAAATATGTACTGTTTTTGATAAAATCATTAAAAAATACAAAAAGTTAAGTTTCGGTAATCTGAAACAATTTTAACGTATTAGGTTGTCGGGATATAAGGGTTTCTCGATAATTTTACTTATTGATTTAATTTAATTCTTTATTTATTTCATTAATTTATTCATTCATTTAATTATTTACTTTAAAAAATTAAATAAAAGGGTTTAATTCGCTAAAATCCAATTCGTTATGTATGGTTAACGAACTAGATGATTCTTTAGCGAACTAGCTTCTGGTTCGCTAACCTAATTCACTTCTGCACTCTGTAACGAATCATCCCTTCGTTATACATATTTAACGAATCATGACACGAATCATGTCTTGATTCGCTATCTTTAATCTAACGAATCACATTGTGATTCGCTAACATAAGGTAACGAATTGTGTTAGCGAATGGGCTAATTCGCTAACTTTAAGTTAAACGAATCGTCTGATTCGTACAAGTTGTGCCTAGGGTTTCGTGCACTGCTATATAAGACAAGATAACAAATAGTATTCCACTGTTCGTCTTCTTTCTTCATCTTTCAGAAACTGTTCAAATTCTCTCTGATATTTTCGATCTTTAAGTTTGAACATTTCAAAGATCAATTTGAGTTTTTAAGGTATAAATGTTCTTGGCGATATCATTTTCGTCAGAAACGACCATGAATTAACTGATGAATTATGTAGTTTTAGGGGCTTAAGGGTTTTGAACCTTTGAAACTCTTTTGTGTATAATTTATGTTCATAATTGTTTGTTTTTGATATCATTATGATCGGAATCACTTTCCGATACCCTTGGTGGACTCTAATCAACATTTGATTATTGTTTGCTGGGTTAATTATCGCTGTGTGTTCTTGATGTTTATTGTTGGTTCGTTGATCTTTAGTACATTTAGGTAATGAGTCTCAATCTCATTCACCTACATTCACTAATGTGTTTCCGAGCTCAACGAGCTGATTATCTTGATGGTTCAACGATGGTTTGATTCGTTTAAAATATGACTAACTAGAGTTTAGTTCGTTAAAATTACTTAGTGATTCGCTAGGTCCAGTTCGTTAAGTTATTTAATTAATAGTGAATCGCCTGATTCGTTATCTTTGTATAACGAATCAGTGTGATTCTTAACGAATGACATTAAAAAAAATACATTTAAATTAAATAATTTAATTTTAATATTCATTTAATTTAATTAAAGGATTTAAATCGTCTTATACGCATAACTAGATAAATTACACATATCTTCTGATTATACATTGTGATATCTATTCTCATATTGGTTTTATTTATACAGTAAATCATGGCTGAACAAGAACAACCACAGGAACAACCTCGTCAAGAACAACCACAACAACCAGATCAACAAGCTGAAATGATTCTATTACCATTCGATAAGAAGCACAACATCTGTGCTTATGTCGATCACGATGTGGCTGATTTAAGAACGTTTGGAGCTATGTTGAACTTCTTACGCCGTTCAAAGATACACTTTGCAATCACAGCTAAACCTAAGGTGTATCTTAGTATAATCAGAAAATTTTGGAACACGGCGGTATATGTTGAAGAAAATAATTGGGTTCAAGCTACAATTAATCAGATCCCTATTACGATTGATGTTGAGGTCATTCGTCTAGTACTTCAATTTGACGATATTGATGATTACCCGAGTGAATTTGACAAGACGTTGGTAAGGAGTTTATTCACACGATTAAATTATGGGGGTGATATTCGTAGGTCCATGTTGAACAAGAATGGTTTGTGTCCACCTTACAAGTATTTGCTGCATGTCTTGCTTCACTGTATGAGTGGACGTCGCGGTGGTTTTGATGAATGCAGATTAAGTCTGCAATCAGCTTTTGTTGCACTAATCCTGAACAAGCCCTTCAACTATTCAGAACTCATCTTTGATCATCTGAAAGAGCAAATTCAGCAAACTCTACCGTCAAAGAAGTTCTTGATGTATCCACGCTTTCTACAATTAATTATTCAAGATCTGATACCGGATTTGGTGATTGATCGATCGTTGGTGAACGATGTTCTTGATATGGAACATTTGAAAGCTGAAACGGTGCATCGGATGTTGATTTATCGAAAGGATAAGCCACAGGACAAAAGGATGATTGGTCATATAATCAATCCAAGTTATGTATGTCCTCCTAATGAGCGCTGGATCCATGATGATTCAGATTCCGAGCGTGAAGGGGGAGAAGGTGGGAACAATGATGGTGGGGATGATGATGGTAACAATGGTGATGGTGATGATGGAGCTGGTGCGCGAGCTCTGAAAGAACAACAAGATGCAGTCGATGCTGCTCTAGCTGCCACCATGAAAGCTCAGCAAGAAAGAAAACGAAAGGGTAAAGCTGTAGCAACTGGTGAGCCACCAAAGAAGCCCCGTGTGTCTTCTGGGGCTGGTGTATTTATTGGAGCACCACCACCTCGTCAATCAACTACTCAAAGCTCGGCGGTGCCGCTGACTACTAGCACTCCGATGCTTACTTTGACCACGACAATGGTGTCACATGAGAGGCTCGGTTTAATTCCTCAAATGGCGTTGACCGAGATACCGAGGCCTCCTGCTGTGCTGTCGACTGTTTCTTCAACAACTTCAATGGGACCTCCTCCTCTGCCAACAACTACTTTTCCTCCGCCTCCGCCTAGTGATGTCTCTTTCATGAGAATCACTCGGCCTCAGGGACCTATGCAACTAGTTCATCCCTCTGTATACAATTTGTCACCTGGACGTCAAACGGAAATGTTGCTTAATCTGCTACATTTATATGAAAATCAAATGGCAGCTGACCGACTCAATCAAGAACGACTCATGGAGAATCAACGAAAAATGATGAGCTATATTTCGTTCTGTCAGAAAGAGACCAAGTCGTTGCGTGCGATTGTTGAGTCTCAGGGGGTGAAATTAAAAGAACAAGATGAGTTAATTTTACAATTAACTTGTAAAGAAGATGCCCTCAAGAAACTCAAAAATGATGATGATGATCCTGACGAGTCTGATGTAGGAGGTTAGCCTAAACAATCTCACGGTTCATCCTCTGGTGCTGATGTCAGTGGCGCTGATGATTCGAACAAGCAGATAATTTCATATCAAGATCCAACAGCAGCCAAGCCAATAGAAATGATTGAGGCTAACACGGTGATATTTATTGATGAATTGGGAATGGTTAGAAGTATGGTGAAAAAAGATGAGATACAGATCGGTGAGTTTGTGGTTAGATCTTTGACACGGGAGCAGATTTCGATTCTGCTTGGGCTGAATGACGATCAGTTGACTGAGTTAGAGACTGAGCCCTATGTCGAAGTGATCAATGAGAAAGAAATGGAGGTTGATCCATTATTTATGAATACAGATTTTATTTATGAGAACGAGGAGATTGAAATGGAGGATGTGACAGCTGAAGAGTACCCGGACTTGTATCAACACGCAAATGTTGATCAAGGTGCTCCGGTATTTAATGAAGACGTAATTAAGGAGACTGAGAATGAACTGGAGAAAATTGTGCAACAGACTGTTCCTTCACTCAAAGAAGTGACTGATGATGACATTGAAAGATGGTTCAAACGCCAGAAAGTGGGTAAGATCATCAGTGCTTATCGGTATGTAGATAAAGAAAGAAAGGATACAGCTGCTGCTTGGATTGAGGCAAATCAGATGACTACCTTCAAGACTGTTTCTAAGGTACATGGTGATATTGTCTCCTGGCTCTACGATTCAGACCTTAAGGTATGTATTGTTAAATGGGAAAAAGGTGTCCAATATTACGAGAGGATAATGGATGTTTTAACATTACCGCGTTGGGATGTATGCACCCTCGCGAGACGTCCATTTATCAATCGTGGGGGTAACCGAACTGCTGAGTGGTTTCATCAACACTTACTGTTCGAGGTCAATCATGGCTTCAAATTCTTCAAGCCCCAGGTCCCAAGACGTAAACGTACTGATGAGATTGATCCAAGGACCGGCTGGAAGAAACTTGTTTTGAAAGTGAAGCCACCAAAGACAATGAGAAGGGTTCCTGTGAAGACAATGCCTCAAGATATTCAACTGTCTTTCAACCGTTGGTACTATGACAATCGTACTGGCGAGGCCGTTATTGTTCGTGGTCGAGGACTACAGACTGAGCTCATCAAGATAATCGATCCAATGTGGTTGGTTAATTTATCAGAGACAGACAATGACGTGCTACACAGGAAGTAGATTTTGTTTGAACGCCAAGAAGATTACGACCTGGCTATGCAATTCCAACGTGTCATTCGTGTATGCCAAGAACATGGGATTCATAGTTACAGAGATTGGCAGACAAAGCGTTTCAAATAAGTTAAAGACAAAGAGCTCAAGACGAGGGGGTGTCTGTTAGTGCACGGTTTTGCGTCTAGAGTCTTTGTAATTATCATTAATGTTTATTTTATATTTAAATGTAATATTTAATGTTTATTTTAGTCTAATTCGTTATGTTTAAGTCTAGTTCGCTAGGAATGTTAGCGAACTAACACTAGTTCGTTAAGGTTAAGTCTAGTTCGCTAGGGATGTTAGCGAACTAGGACATTATAATGTATTCCCTCCTGATTCGTTAGGGGATGTTAACGAATCAGGGGGTGGTTCGTTAAGTTAATTTATTTATCGAAGGGGATGCTGGTTCGCTAGGGGATGCTAGCGAACCAGATCGTCTTCTATAAATAGTGAACCACTGTTCACTTGTAAATGGTGGAAGTTTTGAGAGAATTAATATTATTCAGAAAAGTTTAAAGTTCATACTCTCTCTCAAGCTTCACGTTAAACTTATTTAATACATATACATACGTATAACACCGAATCAAGGTAGATTATGAGATAGATCTATAATATTATAACTGACAGATCTGAGATCTGTGTTAATCGTTATTGATTGTTGGTTATTGTTCAAGTACGGGATCAAACAGGAACGATGATGATGGAAATGATGGTGATGGTGGAGCTGGTGATGCTGCCTTTCAAGAGCAGCAAGAGGTAGTAAATGTTGCTTTAGCTGCAACCATTGCAGCTCAACAAGAAAGGAAAAGGAAAGGGAAAGCGGTGGCAACTGGTGAGCCATAAAAGAAAAGACGTGTTCCAGCGGGGGCTGGGGTAATTATTGGTGTTCCACCACCACTTCAATCAACGCCTCAATGCTCGGCAGTGCCGCCTACTACTAGCACTCTGATGCTTACATTGACGACGACGTTGGTGTCCCATGAAAGGCTTGGTTTAATCCCTCAAATGGCATTATCTGAGATACCAAGGCCTCCTGCTACATTATCTACTGTCCCTTCAACACCATCAATGACGCCTCCTCGTCCTCGTCCTCCTACTCCCAGTGATGTCTCTTTTATAAGAATCACTCGGCCTCAGCGACCGATTCAACCAATTCATCCATCACTATACAACTTGCCACCAAACCGTCAGACTGAGATGCTGTTGAATCTTCTCCACCTTTATGAAAATCAAATGGCAGTTGACCGTCAGAATCAAGAACGTCTTATGGAGAATCAACGACCGATGATGAGTTATATCCATTTTGTCAGAAGGAGACTAAAGCGCTGCGAGCAATTGTTGAGTCTTAGAGGGTGAAAATGAAAGAACAAGAAGAGTTGATCTTACAGTTGACTTGCAAAGAAGATGCCCTAAAGAAACTCAAAGATGATGATCAAGATTCTGACGAGTCTGGTGCAGGAGGTGAGCCTAAACAATCGCACTGTTCATCTTCTGGTGCTGGTACAAGTGGCGGTGAAGACTCGGGTAAACAGATTATTATATATCAGGATCCAACTACTGCTAAGCCTATTGAGATGATTGCAGCTAACACTGTGATATTTGTGGATGGATCAGGGATGGTTAGGAGTGTGGTGAAAAGAGATGAGATAGAGGTTGGTGAGTTTGTGGATAGGTCTCTGACACGGGAGCAGATTTCTATATTGCTTGGGCTGAATGACGATCAGTTGACTGCTTTAGAGACTGAGCCTGATGTCGAGGTGGTGAATGAGGAAGGTATATCGGATGATCCGTCAATTCAGATGAATAAGGACTTTATTTATGAAAAATGAGGATGTTGATATGGAAGATGTAACTACTGAGGAGTATTCGGACTTGTTTCAACACATTAATGTTGATCAAGGTGCTCCGGTATTTGATGAACAGATAGTTAAAGCGACAGAAGATGAATTGGAAAAGGTGTTGAAGTGTAAGCGGACAGTTCAGTCACTTGAACTCAAAACTGATGATATTGCAAGATGGTTCAAACGTCAGAAAGTGGGCAAAATCATCAGTGCGTATCGATACGTTGATCAAGAACGTAAAGACACTGCTGCTGCATGGGTTAAAGAAAACCAAGTGACCTCCTTCAAGAATGTTTCCAAGGTACATGGTGATATTGTCTCATGGCTCTATGATTCTGAGCTTAAAGTATGTATAGTTAAGTGGGAGAAGGGGGTCCAGTACTTCGAGACGATAATAGATGTTCTTACTTTGCCGCGGTGGGATGTTCGTACCCTCGCGAGACGTCCATTTATCAATCGTGGGGGTTACCGAACAGCTGAGTGGTTTCACCAACACTTACTGTTCGAGGTCAATCATGGCTTCAGGTTCTTCAAGCCTCAGGTCCCTAGGCGTAAACGTATTGACGAGATTGATCCTAGGACTGGTTGGAGCAAACTTGTCCTAAAGGTGAAGCCGCCAAAGACGATGAAGCAGGTTCCTGTGAAGACAATGCCTCAAAATATGTATCTATCGTTTAACCGCTGGTACTATGACAATCGTACTGGCGAGGCCGTCATTGTTCTTGGTAAAGGACTGAAGACTGAGCTCATCAAGATAATCGACCCGATGTGGTTTGTTAATTTATTAGAGACAGACAATGGCGTGCTCCACAGGAAGCAGATTTTGTTCGAGCGCCATGAGGACTATGACCTGGCTATGCAATTCCAACGAGTTGTTCATGTATGTCATGAGCATGGAATTCATAGTTGCAGAGACTGGCAGTCCAAGCACTTCAAGTAATTTAAAGACAAAGAGCTCAAGACGAGGGGGTGTCTGTTAGTGCACGGTTTTGCGTCTTGAGTCTTTGTAATTATCGTTAATGGTTTTTGTTTTATATTTAATGTAATAATTAGTTTAATTATTGTCTAGTTCGTTAAATGTAAAGTCTAGTTTGCTAGGGGATGTTAGCGAACTAAGACTTAAACTTATTCCCTCCTGATTCGTTAGGGGATGTTAACGAATCAGGGGGTGTTTCGTTATTTAAGTGTATGTAACGAAGTGAACTCTAGTTCGTTAGGGGATGCTAACAAACTAGGTTCGTCTTCTATTTATATGTGAACACTGTTCATGCTTAATTTAAAAAGTTTTGAGAGTTTAATTAACGAAACGCTGTCCGAATTCTCTCTCGATCTTCACCCAAATATTATACGAATTACTGATATACATATACTGATAATACATATACATATACAACACTTAATCTAAAGTAATTATGAGCTAGATCTATTATTAATCATATATTCACAGATCTGAGATCTGTTATTGTTATTGGATTAATACAACGGGTTCCAACAGTTAGGTTTCGGGTCTAGATTTAACATTGTGAAATCCGAAGAACCCGAACCGAAAAACTCGAAACCCGAAAAACACCCCTATTACAAACTGGTTCAGGTCCCCTGAACTGTTTTTTTTTTTTCACCTTTACCGGTAGCGCTCTAATCAGGAATAGGAATACAAAGAAAAAAATTTATTTTTACTGAGCTAATTTCTGATTGGTGTTTTTGTTCTCTTCATTGGGCCCAATTGTTCCTTCCGCATTCGTATTCCAATTTCCATTTAAGTATATAATAAAACAAAGCCTTTGTGGCATTCACACAGCAACTCTCCATGTTTTTTTACCAATCTATTATGTTGACACGTGGCCGTCCTCTCGTTCAACTTCAACTACATAGACGGTTACATTTTGATAATAGATTGTGGAAGTTGTGTTGTTACCTCCATGATTCCAGCCTCCATCGTTCATACTTCATACGTCATATATTGTTCGATCATCTTCATACCTCTTAGTTCTAGCACAAAGCCGGCATCTTCAGCCTAACCTCTCTTCTCAGATTCAGAGCTAAATTAGTTAAATCAGAATGTTCTTTTGTGTGAATATTCAAGTGATTCGGTTTGATAATCACGAACCAGCCCGACCAATTTTCTCCGACTTTCAGGATCTGTAGCCGGCGAATCCGATAAATACACTGCGATCAATCAATCACTTCATATATATTTAGATGTCTGATCCTCGCTAGTCTATTTTGAGTATAATACTTGTAACTAAATCTAGGTAGGTATATTCTCTTGAAGAAACACGGATCTACTCCCCTTGACGGGTCCTAGATCCAATGAGTCTACAGGGTAGGATACGGATAACAACCAGTACGACATAAGCCCAATTCCCCGAAGTCCAACGACTGGAACCTGCAAAATAGACACCGTGAGCTCGTTACGGGAAGGACAAGAGGGGGGGTCTTTCCGTAACAACCCTCTGGCGTGAGAATAAGTACAATCCCGATGACGATAAAGTACTTAAGTATATAGAGAGAGTACAGTGGGAGTGAATGAATACCTCATGAAGATTAAGAGGGTATTTATAGCCTAAGGGTGTGGGAAGGTGATTGGGCCAGCTGTCCTTTTCAGAAGATGCTCTCGTAACCACCTAGACACGTGTCCTAAAATGATAGGTTAGTTATACGTCGCATGTGCATGTATAACAACCTGGACACGTGTCCTTATGAGATAGGATGACAAATACCCTTGGCCATGTGCCCGGTTATAACGGCTTTGCCAGATGTCCTTTAATCATTGGCCGAGAGATCACGTATTGCCCAAGAAAGCATCTTGGTAAATCTTCTAAAAAGTAATTAGTTAATTACAGCTGTCCCGTTGGCACTACCTCCTGGTCACTTTGGCGGGTATATGTATTATCATGCGGGTGACGTCTGAGGGTGCCTGGATGCTTCCGCACTATATGGGAATGTTCTTCCTTTTATGATTTATGCAGATTGAATCATATGTCTCGCGGGTGGCTTGAAGGAGGCTTCCTGTTGGCCCGCGGGTGGTACTTAAGGGTATTTGGGTCTTTTTGGTACCCTTCCTCTATAAGTCCCCCCGGTCCAGTATTTCTTCCGCGTGAAGTATTTTATGCGGGTGAAATTTTGGACTTAAGATATTTGGGGGTTTTGAGTTAGTAGAGATATTTTTTGTTGAAACTGTGGATAATCATGAAAAAGGACTAGTTGGCCACTCGCAGGTGCGTAGGCAGAAGATGTGACGTTTTTGCCGGTTGTCACTGTACCCGACTGTACACATTTTTCTCTTTTTCGAATTTCCCGCGTGACGTGCCGCTTATTTAGTGGGCGACTGTTTTCTCTCTCCACTGTTCATATCCCATCGCATTAATTGCGATGGGTATAAATAGTGGAGATTACTTTCTTTTCGAAGTTTTATCGCCTTTGATTTCTAAATACCCTTCTTCTTTTTTTCTTAAGCTTTCGATTAACTGTTTGATTTGCTTCAAGATTGCTCGTTGCTCTCCATTTCTTGCTGAAGTGATGGCTGGTCAATCATTGACGCCTGATATTGATGAAGTGGAGATAAACTGGGATCGATCTGAGTATGAAGGGTTGCTTGATATGTATGGTATTCCACCGGAGTGGGGACCTGAGTTCCCTGCTGCCGGATCTGTTATTAGTCTGCCACCCGCTGGTAAGATGGGCGTGTATGCCGATTTCTTTGTTTATAGGAATTTTTGTTTTCCCATAACTAAATATTTATGAGGGTGTTAAGTGCTTATGGGATTCACTTATCCCAGTTGCAAATTCTTCATTTCGAATTTGTGTGTACGGCTCAAAAGATGCTACCCAGGGTTGACCGATTTCCCGTGTTTTACCGAATGATCAACCGGGGTGGGTGGTTTACGTATCAAGCAATAGCCGATAGGATTATTGGTCACGAGACCGAGAAGGGTTTGAAGGATTGGCGTAACAAGTTCTTCTGGATATCCGAGGATGGTTGTTACGACGCCCAGCCAACGAAGCACTCCCGGAAATTGACACGGCTTCTCACTAGGGTCGAGAATGGTTCCGCGTCTTTGTTTGATCCAACCCCGATGCGAGCATTGCCTGAGGAAGCCCTTGTATGGGCTGGTATGAGCCGTCTGTGGCCATCTCCGTATTTGGAGTCTGTTTTCATCGGTCTAGATGAGCGTAAGTTACTCTCTTTCTTTTTCCTTTGTTCGAAGCTTTATAATTGAGTTTCTGTGTTTCTTTTTCAGGTCCAGGGCCTATGCTAAACTCCCTTTTTGAGGATAGGAGTTGTACGCGGAAGAATATTCGTGACGCGAAAGACAAGCCAGTCCTTGAGTAGACTGAGGGCCGCTTCCTTTTTCCTATTAAGGTGCGAGCCGAACCCATAGTTTCGGACGCTACCTTTCATTCAGGTGCGTATGTTTTAAACCCTCCTCCGCTTAGCGCCCTTACTTCTGATGGGGTAATTGTCATTCTATCGTCGAGTGACGATTCTGCGACCCAAGAAGAAGGGAGCTCTGATGACGGTTCTGAATTCTCATTTGTCTCGCTCCTATTGGCAGAATTGGAGCGAAAGAGGACTCTTCGGTCTTCTTAGGCAAGTGATACGGGCTTAAGCTCTGCGGATGCCGGAAAGGAACCGAAGACTAAGAAACAACAGACTCAATGCCCCAAAAAGCAAAGTGAGTCTTGCCGAACGTATGAAGACGCTGGCTTGTAAGTCTCAACATCTTTCATTCCATTATTTTGATCGATATTCAAGTGTAGTTTTTATTGTGCAGATTCATCGACGGTTGTTGGTGGGACTGCGGTGTCCGATAAGCTACCATCGCCAACACCGGAGTCTGAGAAACAACTGTCACCTCCTCCGGAAAAGGAAAAGGAAGATAGGCCCCTTATTCCTCCTGCTGATACAAATATAGGGGGTTCGAATCTTAAATCGGAGGGTAATGACTCTTTAAATTACCTTTTCGAGACTGGGAAGTTACTGGTTCCCAAGAAAATAACCCCGTCGTGAATGAGGAAGGTTTCAGAAGCCAGGAATCCCCGCCTCGTCCTCCTCTGCAATTTTCTTTCACTTCCTCACCTCTACCCACGGGTGAGGGAGAGAATTTTCAATTTGGTAAGTCTTTTCATGATTTCGGAGTAGGGGTGACACATGGTGC
Source organism: Bidens hawaiensis (assembly GCF_021521415.1). NCBI lineage: Eukaryota > Viridiplantae > Streptophyta > Magnoliopsida > Asterales > Asteraceae > Bidens > Bidens hawaiensis. The sequence goes on along the minus strand of NW_027499968.1, from coordinate 50,409 downwards.
TCCTTCGTAAACTTCTTCTATCCCAGTTCGCCTCGACGCATCGAGCTCTGATTATTATGGAGAGGCGAATACATGGGAGGAGTATCATCTGTTTACCACTAACTGGGACATTGTTAATGGGTCTCGTTTCACTAACCCGGATATATGTATGGCTTTTATTAAGCAATGTGTGCCACCCGTGGAGCGGATCAATCAACGTGGACGCTCTCGCCATGATCTTCACACGGATTTTTCTTCGTCTTTAGCCAACACTTTGGCTTGCGGACAAGAAATATTACGCGAATAGCGAACGATGGGTGGTAAACTTGGAGAAGCTTCTCGATCTGTCGAGGAAGCTAAAAAAGAAGTTGAGGAGCATCGTTCGGTGGCGAATGCGGTGAAATGGAAATTATCTGACGCCGAAATTGCTCTGCAAAGTGAAAAGGATCGGCATTCTACCGCCGCCCGCCAATGGAAGGAAGCCTGTGAGAGGAAAAATTCTCTCCTTGAGGCTGTCCGCAGTGATGCTCTGCGAAAAAAGGAGGACCTGGCTAAGGCACTTGAAGCAAATTCAGCTTTAGAAAGCCAAGTGACCCACCAAGGTACCAAAATTCAAGAGCTTGATGCAGAATTAAAGCTGCAGACGGAGCAGGCTGAGTTTAAGGACAAAGGTGCTGTTGAAATGCAAGCTTCCTACGACTCGCTCCTTCAGGCCCGTGACGATGCGGAAGTTCGTGCAGCTGAATCTTTGAAAGACAAAAAAAAAATCGCTGACGGGTTCCGAGAACTTCAGGAGAGGGCGGAATGTGCTGGGCAGGACCGCCGGTGGTTTTTAGGTCGAGGAGTTGACTCTGTAAGTTTCTTTTATATGTTCCTCATAGCCCCTTAATATTGTTGATGCTAATGAATCACTTTTCTTTTTTCAGGTCATTCGACACATTAAAGAGAGTCCTGGGCTGACTGATAGCTTCGCCTTCCTGGTTAATGCTTCTTCCCAGGACGGCCGCGTGACAGGCTTTAATGAAGGGATGATTTATGCTCAAAAAGGTCGTTCTTTTGAAGATCATCCACTTCACGGTCTCGATGTTAAGCAAGAGTATGATATGCGGGTTAAAGAATACGACAGCCTAGTGTTCCCTCTGCAGAATATGCTTTCGGAGTTTGCCTCCGGCCACGACGGTGTGCAACAATTGAGGAACTACCTAGATGATGAATCTGAGGACACTCCGTCTACTCCTCCTGAGGACACTCCACCAATACCTCCGGAAGATACATCAGCTCCTAACCCTTAGGATAGGCTTAATTTTGGAGACTTGTAATTTCTTTATACATTTTGTAATCGTCTTTGTGGCTATGAATGAAAAAGCGCTTTTTGTGAGTATTATATTGTATATAAAAAAATATCTTCTGTGAGATATTTTGAATTATTCGTAATTTAAATTTTGCAAGTGGGATGGTTATGATGACGTGGCGGAAAGAGAAATATCAAGGGACAACTGACAAGGCATGAATGACGCCTTTTGACAGCCTGTTTTCGCTTTTTCGTCTTTCGCGCCTGATGTGTCGATCATCTATCGTTCCGCTTTTTCTCTCTCCTCTAGCAATCAATCGGTCGCATTCATGTGGTCTCCAATTCATTCTTATCGTGTATTGATTTCTTCTCTCTAATAGCAAATCTGAGATTTCTTCGTTTTATCTTTTGGTTTCCCAATTTGAGTTTCTTACCAGAACCTAACATATTGAGTCATTTAAATGGCGGGAGATAAGAAGAGTGATCCTGCTATTCATGAGGTTGTCGTTAACCTTAAGGAGAAAGATTATAACGACGTTATAAACATATACGGTCTGGCACCGGCATGGGAGGCTGAACGTCCGGCTGACGACACAGTTGCCACTGCTCAGCCGGAGAATAAAATGGTCGTTTACGTGGACCACTTTACGTTGGGAAATTTCCGATTACCCGTGACGAGGTTTATTCAATAAATTTTGATGACATACGGAATTCATTTATCGCAGATTCATCCTTTCGGGATGTTAAGGGTTCGACATTTCGAATTCTGTTGTCAAGCTCGTGACTTTGAACCGTCTGTTGGTATGTTTGCCGTATTTTACAAGATGACCTACCGTGACGGTTGGTATAGCTTTGTCAAAACCGGGAAAGGAGTTATCGGAACTGAGTGGATCCGTAGCCTATACGGATGGAAGCCGAAGTTCTTTTGGATCCGGGAGGATGTTATTCCCTTTACGATGGTTTATCGCAAATCAGATGACGGAATGCCGGTAGTCTCCGCCGCCGCGTACGAGGACCTTCCTTGGTTCATTACGTTGACCAAGACACCGACGCCCATGTGTCCCATACATGAGGGGGCGATGGTAAGTGTTAAGATGAGCCGGCTATGGCCATTCCCTAATTTGGAGCCTTACTATGAGAAACCAGACAAAAATAAGTATGGTATCAATTTTGTTCTTGATATCCTCCTGATTTCTAACTTTTATTCTTGTTAACGCAGGTGAGGGCTCCGTCTTTAGTACGCTCTTAGACCACGAGGAGGGTCTGATGGTGCGTCATCCAATCGACCCAAAGGACGCACCTATCTTGGAGCGTACACGCAATAATTTCCTTTTTTCCACCGCGCTCAACCCGGAACCAGTGATTTCCGAGGCGATGTACGCTAAAGGTAAGGAGTTTGTACTGAAAGGTGAGGGCATTTTACAACCCCGACCCATTACTGCTGCCACCTCTGGCGGGGTGATAGTACTTCTTTCGTCTAGCGAGGAGTCGTCACTCTGCGAAGGAGGGTTAACAGCTGATTCTACTAAACCCTTACGTTCGACTGTAGGTCTGACCCGCAAGCAAGATTCAAAAGCAACCACCAGTCAGGTGGTGGGTAGTGAAGGTGTTGATGCCACTTCTGAGGGTGCTCATCAAGTCGATGATGATGTTAACGTCGAGGGGGAACCTCAAGCTGTTGGCGTGGGTGATTCCAAGGTAGCTGGCAAACGTAAAGTTCAACCTACCAAGGCTGCTCCGTCCAAAAAGCAGAAGAGGACAAACTTGGGAGCCCACCTTCACCAGCTTGCTTCCAAGTATGTTTTTTCGAGTAAGTTTTAAAACTTTCCTGATCTGGTAATTGTGTTTCGTCCAACATGTTTTGATGAATAACTGTTGTTTCGTAGTAGCCCTAAAAAACTTTTCCGAAGACGTTTCAGGTTTGAGGTGATCGACTCCACCTCCACCTCCGCCTCCATCGTCTCCACCAACCAATTCTACCCAAGATCCGATTGTTTTGACGGATACTTCTCCTTTTAAGTAGAAGGGGGCTGGTGACTCCGAAGACCTCCATGTATCTCCCTCCTTCAATGTTCATCATTTCAGATATCAAGGAGGGGTTAGTACATTTGCCTATGGGGGTCAAGCATCTCCGTCTGCCCAAGAGGAGGAAGCTGCCATACATCGTCCGCGTTGGTCTTTACGCCAAAATTCGACTCTCAACGACACGGATGTATCTTTTGAGTACTTGCGGGAGAGCCTTCCTCCCTCGGAGAGGGAACGACAACGCCACCGCATTCGCCAAGAGTTATCGAACTCACACTCCTACTGTTTGGCGAATACTATTTCCACCAGCCAGGAGATATGCCGAGATTGGCTGGCTATAAATGAGTCATGGGATGAGCTGGAGGATAAGGCGTCTGAAGCTCAGAAAGAAGCCCTGGGGGCCATAGACGAGGCACAGGATTGCCGTCGTGTTTTAGAGGCAGAGAAGGCTATTCGTTCTGCTGCTGAGGAAGCCAAAGCCAGTCTCCAGCGACAGCTGGATGAACGTGATAAATTAATAAAAACTCTGCAGGCTGATTCAGCAGCTAAAGATGAACGCCTTGCTACCCTTGCGTCCAAGAATCGGGAGCAAGCCTTGGAGTGTGCTGTGCACAAGATGGAGCTTGTCCGGGTCAAGGCGGACAAGAAATGATTATTGGCAGAAGGAGTTCCCAAGGTGTGTTTCTCACTTAATCCAAATAACCATATCAGCAATAATCATTTATGTTTAATCATTCTAACAGGTTATTGCCCACGTTCGGGAAGGTGATGAGCTTGGGGACTGCGTTGCTGTGCTTTTGGATGCATCCTCAGAAGCTGGCCATCAGAAGGGTTTTCATGAAGATTATAAATTCACCGAGGAGGGCAGGCTTCCGGAAGAATTCATCTTACATGGCTAGAACAGTGTTGCGAACCTTATTGAGAAGACGAAAACTTTTGACAATTTGAAGTTTTCCATCGAGGGGCAGATAACTGAGCTTGCAGATCATGATGATGACATAGACCAACTGAAAGCTCTACTAGGTCTTGATGACGAAGATGAAGAAAATCAGGATAACGCGGAAGGCAAAAACGCAGAGAATGAAGGCGTGGCGTCATAGACATAGGCATACTTTCTCTGTACTTGTTACATTATCTTTGTACTCCCTTTTGATGAATAATAAAAAGTTTATTTGGTCTGGTACACTTTGTCTTATGCTTCATAATATAAGTGTTTGTAGGATCTTCTTGCTTGCCAATAAAGGATTACATAACAACACATATTTTCATGTGACTAAGATAAAATTTCATAGATCAGGCATAAGCCGGATTACAAAAGATGAAATTACATAGATTCTGCTAATTTATTTAGGCACGCAGGCCAAAAAGGAAAACGTACTATATGTAACACTTCTTCAATTGGGCCTCGTTCCAAGTTCTAGGAACCTCAGTCATGTCCAACTTTTCTAACTTGTAAGCACCCTTAGATAACACGTGTTTAACTTTATAAGGTCCTTCCCAAGTTGGGGCCAACTTGCCCGGAGGTTCCTGTCTGGAAGCCTTGTTGTTGCGGAAGACAAAATCTCCCGCATAAAATGTGCATTTTTGGACCCCGTGAGTTGTAATATTTCTGCAATTGGCGTTTATAATTGTGCTCACGGATCGATGCTAGTTCTCTCCTTTCTTCAAGAAGGTCAAGATTCATCCGGAGTTCATGATCATTATCATCGATCAATAAGACTCTTGCGGATAGGATCCCGATTTCGGTTGGGATGATGGCCTCAATGCCATAGGTTAAACTAAAGGGCGTCTTAGAATTATTGGAATTCTTTTGGGTGCGGAAGGCCCAAAGTACATGGGGCAGTTCGTCAACCCAGCCCGTTTGTTTAGCTCCTAACCTTGCTTTGATCCCTTCTTTAATTGTTCGGTTTGTCCTTTCAACCTGACCATTCGCTTGCGGATGGGCTACAGATGTGGAATTTTGAATGACTTGAAGTTCTTTCAGCCATTCTTGTAGTCCGCTGTCCGCAAACTGGGTCCCATTTTCACTTACCAGTTCCTGCGGAAGACTAAACCGGCAAATGATGAATTCCCAAAGGAATTTCTTAACGCTTGATGCCGTTATTGATGCAACTGGTTTGGATTCCACCCATTTGGTGAAGTAATCAATGGCCACTATCAAAAATTTTATTCGTCCAGGGGCTTCTAGGAAAGGTCCCATAATGTCGATAGCCCATTTCTGGAATGGCCAAGCAGACGTCACCGGTATCAGCTCATTTTTTGGGTGCAGGGTGTTGGGAGCATGACACTGACAAGAATCGCATTTCCTGATTTCTTGCACAGCGTCCAGGTGCATCCCTGGCCAATAATACCCTGCATTCATGATCTTTGCTACCACCATTCTTGGGCCCGCGTGAAGGCCACAGATGACTTCATGAACTTCTCTTATCAGATAATTCGCATCTTTTGCATCTACACATGGTAATAATGGGCCGAGGAAGGATCTTCGGTATAACACGTTGTCATTCATCTAGTAATTCAAGGCTTTATGTTTTATCTTACGGTCCTCGGCTTTTTCAGCCGGGAGGACCCCAGATGTTAGATAAGCCTTGATCGGTGTCATCCATGATTCGACGCCCGTTTGAATCACCAAAACTTAGTTTTGTGGGACGAACGGGTGGTCCAGGACTTCAACACGAATATCATTAGCAAAGTGCTCAAAATTTGTTGAAGCCAACTTTCTAAGGGCATCCGCTGACTTGTTCTCGCTCCTTTTGATGTGAACAATATTGAAAGAAGAAAACTGACGTATCAAGTCTTTTGCTTGCAATAAATACGAAGCCATGACATCATTTTTTGCTTTGTAAGTTCCGTTAATCTGTCCAGCAATTAACATGGAATCCACCCGTGCCTCCACATGTTTCACCCCAAGCTTCTTAGCTATCCACAGGCCTGCCAGAAAAGCTTCATACTCCGCCTCGTCGTTAGTACTTTTAAAGTCTAACTTTATGGCGTATGTGAATTCATGGCCCTCGGGATTGACTAGCCTGAGGCCTGAGCCAGATCCCTCACTACTTGAAGCCCTATCCGTGAATAGGGACTAAATTTGTCCTTGTTCAGGAGGTACTTGGGGTTGTTGTTCGATCAAACATTCTTTCTCTTTGTGCTGCGGAACCTCGGTAACGAATTCCGCCAGCACCTGCCCTTTGATTGTTGCTCTGGGTTTATATTCTATCGCATGTTCACCCAATTCGATGGCCCACTTCGCCAATCGTCCAGACAATTCCGGCTTACTCAGTACATTTTTGAGCTTGTATCTCGTTAGCACGTTGATGGGATGTCCCTGAAAGTACCAGCGGAGACGTCGAGCGGCATAGACCAAAGCTAGGACAAGTGTTTCCAGCATTGAATACCTGGTCACCGGGTCTGACGATGTTCTGCTGACGTAATAAATCGGCGTTTGAACAGTCTTTCTATCCGTCAATAATACAGCTCCGATGGCATTATCAGATGCCGATAAGTATAACGTCAGAGGTTCTCCCGCATAAGGTGCTGTCAACGTGGGCAACTCCATTAAGCATTTTTTTACCTCCACGAATGCTTGTTCAGCTTTCGCGGTCCATTTGAATTGTGCCTTTTTGAGGCAATTTCTTAATGTTGAAACGAACGGGTAAGACTTAGCTGCATGGTTTGCTAAAAACCGATTCAGTGCAACTAATCTTCCGTTGAGTGTCTGAAACTCTTTGAGGGAAGAAGGAAAAGGCATGCGGGCAACGGCTTGGACTTTATCAGGATTAGCTTTGAAGACCGCATCCGTAACCATTACTCCAAGGAATTTTCCTTCTTCCATCCCAAATGAACATTTGGCCGGATTCAGCTTCATGTTGATACTTCTCAAAGTTTCGAAAGTTTCTTCGATATCTCTTAGCATTTGACCTTCCTCAATGCTCTTGATTACCAAGTCATCCATATAGACTTCCAAGTTTCGACCAATCTGATCCTTGAATGCTTGATCCATTAACCGCCGATACGTGGCGCCCGCGTTTTTCAATTCAAAAGGCATCATTTTATAACAAAATGTCCCCTAGTCAGTACGGAATGCAGTCTTATCTTCATCGCCCACCGCCATGCGGATTTGATGATGGCCTTTATAGGCATCGAGGAAGAATTTAAACTTAAACAGGGCCACAGCGTCTACTTTGAGATCAATTTCCGGCAATGGATAGCTGTCTTAAGGACACGCCTTGTTCAGATCTTTGAAGTCTATGCACATCCGCCATGTTCCATTACTCTTTGGAACGATAACCGGATTTGCCACCCACGTTTGGTATTTGATTTCTCTAATAATGTCGGCATGAAGAAGATCTTGCACTTGCTCGTTCATTGCTTTTGTCTGTTCTGGACCCATCTTCCGCTTCTTTTGAACAACTGGTGTAAACATCGGGTTTACTCTCAATTTATGTTCCGCAATGCTCCGCGGGACACCAGTCATGTCCGCGGGCTGCCAAGCGAAGATGTCCATATTCTTGGTCAATAACTGCTTTAAAAAAGTTCTCACTATCTCAGAGATAGCCAGTCCAATTACAACTATCTGATCGAGGAACTTTTTATTCAATACCCACTTTTCCAGTTCGGTCCACTGAGTTTGCTTTGGGACTTTTCTGGGTTTTGAACTTTCTGTCCCGAAGCAGTGTCGATTGACATGGATGATTGCTACACTGGTGCGAGTTGGAACCCCTACTGCACCGTGAGCTGTGGACGGGTGGGCACTGAAGTCTCCAATTGCTTCCCACCCCAAGATAATGTTATGCTTGGAAGTTGCTGGTAAGACCAAAAGCTCAACTTCCTCGGTTATTGAATGAGTTCCATCACTGAGCGTGACTGGAAAAGATATAACCCCCCTTGGGTGCATCACCTCTCCTCCAAAACCATATACTGGAGCATGAATAGGTTTTAACCTTTCCTTATCTTCATCATCGAGTTGTTCGTAGCACTGTTCGTACATAATGTCAGATGTACTACCAGTGTCGAAGAAGACATACTGCGATCTGTAATGGCCAAAGAGAGCAGTGATAATCAAGGGATTTTTGTTACACAGTCCGCCTTTAACTCTTGGGAAGATCACTGGTTCATTCTTCCATTCCTCGTCCAGTAATTCTCTTCTCTTTCCCCCAATCCTATGTCCACCTTTAATCAAGTGAACATTTAAATCTTTAACTTGCTTTTTGGATGGGCTCTGATTGTCTCGTGCGGGAGCTTTGCCAGTCCCGGGTTTTGTGCCCTTGAGCAAATGTTCAAGTTTTCCTGATTTCACAGCTGCTTCAATTTCATTTTTTAAGGCTACACACTCATTTGTGTTGTGCCCGATATCGTAATGATATGAGCAATGTTTTTTTGTTATCGAGGAACGATCTTCTTGGTAGTGGTTGGGGTTTTCTGAAATTCACATTCACAGTGGTGAGAATTTCCGAAGGAGTTTTTGATAACGGAGTCCAACTGTTGGGGGGTCGTGCTGAAAAATTTTGCTTGTTTTTATTGCCTATTAAAGATCTTGCGTCAAATGCTTTCGAAGTCTCCGCATTTGGCTGGAGTCTAGACCAAATCGTTCATTTCGCTTGTTTGGTCATGGATTTTGAAATTCCACCTTCAACTTCTGCTTTGAATTGTTATACCCCAAGGTTTTCTCCGTTCTTGCATACAATTTTTCCGCAGTCCTAATATCATCCCATTCCTATGGCATTCCATCCCTGCCATTTAATGTGAGGATCAACGCATCATACCTAACATTCTTGCGGAAGGCACCACGAAGCATGTCTTTGCTAATTCCACCGATGTTCAGACTTTCATCGTTGAATCGGGTAATGAAATCTTCCACAGATTCATTATCTCGGCGGACGACATCCAAAATTTCTGACTGATCACGAGTGTGTTTCTTTTGTTGATTGAACTGTTAGGAAAATTTTTTCACCAAGTCATCCCAACTGGAAATCTGACCGTCTGGTAGTTTTTCAAACCATTCACGCGCTGCCCCTGTTAGTGTTAATGCGAACATGTGAAACCAATAAGGGAGCGTCCATCCGCTGACACCACCTACTTCCATGAAGTTTTGGAGATGATCGCTTGGATCAGTCATTCCATTATATTTGCCAACCGTTGTAGGTATTTTGGCATTAACTGGGAAAGGTGTTGTTTCAATGCGTGCTATGAATTTTGATTTTTCAGCAAAGGCTGTCGGGCGATATGGTTTAGTAAAATCTTCCTCCGCATCACTGTGATACTGAGTATGGTGGACTACGTTCTGCGGGCGGCTAATCTCCTCCCGCGAACGCAGTCTGCTATCATCAGGGTAAAAACTGTAACCACCTGGTTGATAAGTCAAATCATAACTGTCGAGCTCATCCATGTAAGACGGCATCCTCATGTTTATACAAGGACGGGGACGCAGTCTCCGTATTTCACAAAAATCTTGCTCCGCTTGCTGACTGTAAAGTATCTGACTTCCTCTCCCCACTGATAGAGGGGAAAGAGATCTTCTGGGAGATTCATCATAAGTCAGAGTGCGGGCATGGAAACGTTCGTTGTGCACTCTACGCTTATATTCGGCTACCACATTCTCTTGTTGAATGTGGAGCCATTCCTCTGGAGACAGTGGCCCCCTAGACCTGGAATTAAGACAATGAGTTCTCGCCAAATCGGAATCACCAGAATCGTCTTCCAAGCCCAATTCCGAACAAGTCCGACGAGTCTCCCTCATAATTCGTTGGAGGTCACCCAGATTCAAACCTTCTGGTGTTGTGGCATGTCCCATATTAGTAGGGTTTAATCCAACTGGTGTTGTAATACGCTCGAGGGAATGACCTCCAGGTGTTACATCAGCAGTTCGTGAACCAGGAGCCGTGACACGTGCAAAAATACTTGAAGCAAAACCCTCAGGTATTTCTGTACCAGTAACACGTGAAGTAGGTGCATGGGTTCCCGTCGGCCCTTCAAGAATTTGACTCATATCGTACAACGAACCAAAAACACAGAATTACTGTTGTTCTAACAAAAGCAAGGATGGCGCCAATGAAGAAATACGAATCTACTCCCCTTGATGGGTCCTAGATCCAATAAGTCTATAGGGTAGGATACGGATAACAACCAGTACGATATAAGCCCAATTCCCCGAAGTCCAATGACCGGAACCTGCAAAACAGACACCGTGAGCTCGTTACGGGAAGGACAAGAGGTGGGATCTTCCCGTAACCACCCTCCGGCGTGAGAATAAGTACAATCCTGATGAAGATAAAGTACCTAAGTATATAGAGAGAGTACAGTGGGAGTGAATAAATACTTCATGAAGATTAACAGGGTATTTATAGCCGAAGGGTGTGGGAAGGTGATTGGGTCAACTGTCCTTTTCAGAAGATGCTCTCGTAACCACCTGGACACGTGTCCTCAAATGATAGGTTCAGTTATATGTCGCATGTGCATGTATAACAACCTGGACACGTGTCCTTATGAGATAGGATGACAAATACCCCTGGCCATGTGCCCGGTTATAACGGCTTTGCCAGATGTCCTTTAATCATTGGCCGAGAGATCACGTATTGCCCAAGAAAGCATCTTGGTAAATCTTCTAGAAAGTAATTAGTTAATTCCAGTTGTCCCGTTGGCACTACCTCCTGGTCACTTTGGCGGGTATATGTATTATCATGCGGGTGACGTCTGAGGGTTCCTGGATGCTTCCGCACTATATGGGAATGTTCTTCCTTTTATGATTTATGCGGGTTGATCCATATGTCCCGCGGGTGGCTTGAAGGAGGCTTCCTGTTGGCCCGCGGGTGGTACTTAAGGGTATTTGGGTCTTTTTGGTACCCTTCCTCTATATGTCTATAGTTTAATATTAATTTCATGAATTGTTGCTGATTGCCTTAATTTTTATTTTAAAGCTAGAGTTTGCTGAAATTAAATAAAAGTAAGGGGATTTTTATAAGGTTATACATGTGAATTTTTATTAATCATTTATATATATGTGTGTTGAATTGGTTCACTGTTCATGCATATTTGGGGAATATGTGGGATTTGGTGGTTTGTAAAGTTTGTTTCAGTTAACTGAATTGGCTGATCAGTTTGGTAAACATAGGGTTTGCTTTTATGCTATTTTTTTATTGGTTTTTCCCGGTTGAAACAGATGATAAAGAGGTTAATAATCTCCTGAGAGCAAGTTCATCACCAAAAAGAATACATTATCCTCCTAATGAAAATGATTACAGGGCATGTTTTTATCTTCTATATTTTCATCAGTGCAATGGTTTTCAAGATTTTATATTGATCAAGTGTTCTCATGAAGGATGCACAACATATGTTACTCTAATCAAGTTCGAAAGTCACTCTCATTTACTAGCTTCTTATATTTCCATTAATCTGTGTTGTTGAAATTGTTTTACTTTGATCTTGGACCATATTTTCAAGATAGACAAATGGACTTGTATTCCATTTGAATTCACAAATTACAACTGATATGTACCACTTAATTAGGATGTGAGAAATTGTCGTACTCTTGATATAAAGTTGCTTCTACTGTAACATGCCAACAGGTACATCAAAAACTGGTTATGTATTATGCGTTAAACCAAATGTTTAAATGTCTTGGTATTCACAAGCGGTTATGGATCTGTTTAAGCAAAAACGAACATGAGCTAAGAGTGTTCTATTACCAAGTGTTGAAGGGCAAGAAGTGGGAAAATGGATTACCATTGATTCAGTCATACATTATCTTTTCTTGTATGGATATAATATTTGATATATTTACTATTTTAAAGAAGACGTATTCTAAAAGTTGGTTATCATTCATTATATGAGCTCAGGTGTCATTATGTTAATCACTTCCTTAGGAACCTGGTATTGTTAATTCTTGTGAGGCACCTATAAAGTAGTGTTGTTACAGGGTGCTTAATATTTTGTTATATTCAATCTTCAGGCTCTTAAATTGTGATCGATTGGTCTCGGATTACAAATACTTCAAACTGAGGTTTCTTTTTTTGTTTATGGTTTTAATCTTGAAATTTTAATCCAATGTGTTTAATTTGATTTCATTAATCGGGCTGGTTGATACGTGAGAATCAGGTATAGAACGTTAACGCTACACCATAATACGCAAACTGAATTTAAGATGCAGTAAGTGTTGTTTGGTATCAAGTATGATCTAGCTCAAAATAGTTATAATGATAAACTAATTGAAAAAATAGTAAACTATATTGTTTCATATCAGGGTATGTTTTCAGTTAAGCTCATCACACTTACATTACTGCAACTTGCTGGTAGGCATCTGCTGGTTTTGATGAAATAATGATTCTCTTTTCGGAATGTTTACATGCACCATTTTACTTGCAAAAGTCGTTTGTTCCAAGTTGAATGGCCCTTTCTTATTCTTTCTATTTTAGTAATCATTATTTTCTTTTAATCTACTTTCCTTATAGGTAGAGATGGCTAAATGAGTGAGTTGGATTGGGTCAACCACTCAATACACCTTTTTTTTCCAAATTTTTATTTTGTTTTTGAAGTAATTAGTTTTCATCAAATTTTGATCAAAACACATTTTGGGTGACTTTCGCATGTTTTCTTTTATGCCATTTTTGTTAGTTTTACCTGTTTCATATAAAGTGTAACACTATTTTTATGTTTTATGGTGCAGATTGAGTCTCATGATTACATGGCAAAAAACATAATTCCTTTTTTTTTCCTTTTTGAAAGGGTTCAAAATTTTTCATTTGTTAATCCAATTTGATAATATCTTACTTGATTATGATAAAGATATATGATGCATTTTCGATTTGTATTTTGTGATAGTTTTCACAAGTAAACAATACTTAACAATTACTATATATTGATCTTGACGTTGTAAATGCTTGTGTTTTGTTGGTACGAAGGCTAGTGAAATAATTTTATCAGCAATGCCTCACAAAGTGAATTCTGTAGACTTTTGAAGCAGTGAAGGTAGTCTTGAGATAGGGAATGCAATTCTAGACCATTTGACATTTGAGCATTAAAGCCCACCACATCATCTGAAGGCCTACCACGTTAAAACCTGGTTGGGATTGGAATACAACTTGAGACACTGCGGTGTTTAAGCCAAATCTTCACTTCATCTCCAATGCTAGTTGAACTAAAGATTATTCACTTATCATATAACTGAATACAATTGAATTTGTACTAGTAAAATAGCTTTTTGAACATAGTCCCCCAAATTTGTTTACTGAAATAAATTCGCACTAGTTTTAAAAATAGATGTCACGCGAAATAAGAAAATTGTCAAAAACAATGCAACGTATTGTCGTTGTACAAATAACCATGCATGCCACATCAGGGGTGTGTTTTTTAAACGTACTCGAATAACGAACCCGAACCAAAGCTGCCCGATACCCGACTAGCCCGACCCGAATCATCCGAACTGATTAAACTCATAACCCGAACCCGAGATAAAATATTCATGTCGGTATTTGGGTTGAAATACCCAAATTCGGGTTGACCCGAATAACCCGAAGTATAATACATCGATGCATGTATCCCTAGTTTTTATAGGATAGTTTAGCGGTGAAGTAACAGATTGACCTTATGTATTACTGTTCGGTTGTTCTCAAGACTCCAATTAATATTGGATCTATCACATTGGATCCCAATGTATTAATGGTAAGAAAGCATGTTGAGAATGTATCTTCAATTCAAAAATTTAACAGTATAGTATTTAAACCAATATATATGTACTAGCTTTTAGCCCGCGTATTATGCGGGTTTATGTAGGTCATTTATTTTTAATCATTTTGCAATTTTATTAGTATAATGATTTGTTTTATTTTTAAATCGAGTTTTATTTGATTTAATGTGTATATTAGTTTTTTACGTTAATAATTATATTTTGAACAATAATAAAAACAACAGACATCAAATAAAAACTCGTACATGTGCTCAGAAATGTTATGCCATATATTAGTTTTGTCATAGTCATAGAATTGCCAACAGTCAGAACGTGTGAATTACTCGCTCGGTAATAATGCCCACCAAAATAAAATTATTATTGTAGAAAGATCACCCGAGTGTGGGAGTCCGTGAACTCGATATCGACATAAAGTTTCAAAAAGATTCTCACGAGTCACGAGATACTGGACGAATAGTTGGTGCCCCTCAAGAAGTGTACTTATAACCAACAATGTGCCACTGCAAACACAAAAATGTAAACCATAAATAAAAAATAAAAGTATCAAAGATGATAGAATATAAAGTACCTTCTACATGGCATCCGACGGTTAAGTACTTCAACCATTTGTGCTCTTAAATAGGGATTCTTAAATGTACTATGGACTTGCCATGAACATACTAATGAAGTTCATAAGTTATACAATGCTACCAAAAAAAACAAACATATATTAATATTTTTTTTACCAATTTGACACCATACAACGTTCGTGAAATCCTAGATGCAAAAGTAAGCAATTCCATGACATCTTCCACAAATGTTTAGGCATACATGCAAATTCCATAGGATAAGATTGAGGTAAAGGCATTTTAAAACCGCATATACGATGCACCAACAAAATCCACTTTAACTGATAGAAAGCAAAAGCTACATCCTGTTATATGTAAACACATGTATAGATACATTAAGCTAGTTTGAGAATGAAATTTAGCCTTCATAAACAATGAAAAAAATGTTTTGCCCTCAATATCTGAGCTTCATAACATAGTTTCTCTTGGGTAAATGTTTCAGTTTCCTTCTCTAGTCGAGCAATGCCCTGATCTAGTCGAGGTAAAGGTGTTTGTTCTTGCATGGTTTTTATGGTTGCAAGATTATCCTCAAATCTTAAAATGTCCTGCAGATATATTAATATTATTTGATTTATTTCAATAATCAATAACTAATGTACTAATGAATATTATTTGATTATGTGCTACTTGCACAAGATGCTTGAAATCTGACAAAGCTTTTAGCAGCCTCAAATTAAGAACCCGTGCAGTCATAAAGAAGCATTCACAAATAAATGAATAGTTTGTAGATTCACGTTGATTTGGGTTATTTTTATTCAGCCACTCAGTAACTTCCTCAGAAGATGCATGAAGGAATATTAATTATGTGTAAAGTTGAAACCGGCAGTCAATATAATACTATTGATAAAAATATAATGACATGTAATTTACAGTTGTCAAAGAATCTTACTTGAAATCAAAATGAGAACTATAAACACGTATTTAGGATAAATTTTGTCTTTCTTAGTTGAATTTGTATCCAAAAATGACTCACAAAGTCGAAGCATAACACTAAGGTTCAAAAATGTATTCAAACTTGCAGAAGATAACGGATTAACCTATATCCAAATTACAAATTACTCAACAATAATAAAACGAATAAGAAATAAGAAACCACTCAAGAAAATATTTCTCACCTAAATATGAGCGTGTGATGCATTTCTATTAATCACTTCTTCAATATACCAAACATTTAAGCGCAATCCCTCTCAAACCTCATACAACTGCTTCAATACCGGTTCGTCAGGATCGTAATCCGAATCCCTAAATAACTCATCTAAAAAAGCAGCACGGTATGAAATTAAACGGACCATAAAAAATAGTAGCTTACGAAAGAGCAGTTTTGAACGTTTGAAAATTGTTATATGGATGTTTAAAAACAAACAGGCCAGGATCAATCTAGTCGAGCCCTTAAAAAAACTCATTTGTTAAAGTTCAAGTTCAGCTCGGTTTAGTGTTGGTTAAGGCTGAAAACCCAACAGTGTAACGAACTAACCGAATCAAACAAATAACCAATCGGTTTTTATAACTCTTAACCAAAAATGTGCGGCTGCGTGTTTAAAACCATATTTGTTTTTAAAACTCTTTACTAAAAATTGTGGGTATGAAGGTTTATACCTTTAAAAAAACAAAAGGGTCTGGGGCAATATGTTCAAGCCCATTAAAAAAACAAAGAACAGCTCATGAAATGGCAGTTTTGTACATTTAAAAATTGTTATTTGCATGCTTAAAAATAAATGGTTCGGGGGCAATCCGCTCAGATTAATTAAAGGAAAAGAACAACTTGTTTTTTAAAGTTTAAGTCCAGCTCTGTTTTGGTTAAGACTGCAAACCGAATGATGCACACCCCTAATCCATAACATACATATCTAATCTGATTCCAGGCGGGACCTTTTTCGTGAAGACTGAGGTGCGTTAACGTTTGTAAATGGCGACAACATTATGTACTACAAGGGAATATAAACTATATAACAAAAAAAGATCAATCTCCTACTCAGTACTACTCAAATATTTAAAATTAAAAAGGGGAAGTCTTGGGTTCAAGTCCTACATTTGACAAAAAAAATAGGGGGTTTCAGGTTGGGTCACGGGGTTTTCTCACCTATGGTGGGTTTCCTCCTGAGGGTAGTCTCCGGTACTCGAGGAATGGAGATGAGCTGTTGGGTCACCAATGATCCAAGTTAGCCATTAAAAAAAATTCAATTCATATTTTAAGTTCCCAGATATTATTCAATAATGATTACTATCATATTTTCAAAAAAATAGCAACTAATATAACAGACAAAACCAATGGGTTGGGTTATGCACGGTCAAGCCAGGGCTCAAAATGGGGCCATTTTACAAAGATAGTGATTATGGTTCGGTTCAGAAAATACCATTTAAAAAAAACTCATTAAGCTATAGTATGAGACAAGGTTGTTCAAAATAAGACAAACACATAAGATACAAATAATACTCTATAAAATGTCGGTTAGAAGTTGTTCTTTGAAAAGTAAACTAATAAACTTTAATTGTGTATAGTATATCAAAGCTTAAAAGAACACAACATTTGATTTAGCACAAATGAACCTTACATCATATATGCAAGCAATTTGGATGCATACATATTATAAATTCCCAAATTAACAAAGATTCGATATGCAAAACAAATGAAAAATATAGAATGTAAATTAAAGCATTCATCATCTTCAGATCAATTATTATTCGAAGCAGTAAGAACGATTAGTGAGTTGAATTAGATGGAGCAGAAAGAAACAGCTGACCTGCTATAGCCACGGATGATGACCTTGAGTAGGGTTCGTCTTCAATAATGGATTGCAGCATAAACTAACTGAAACAGAGGTGAGTTGCAATTCTGGTAATGATTCCAGGTTCATGCTCGTTTTAACTTTGTTCTTGATGCTAGGCGACCGTCAAAGAAGATTTGTCGTCACCCATCGGTGGTTCCTTAGAGTTAGAGATTGAACTATAGGCAAACAAAGGTATTTAGATCCATGTATGGTATCCAGGTTTGATATCCGGGTATTCTCACATAGGCATTTCATCGAGCAGTTGGTATGCATACATTGAATACAATGTAAAAAAGTCAAATTTGATTTAGTTCAATCCCAAACTCAAAAGTTAAACAATACTACAAAGCCTTTCATTCAAGCATATCTATTCAAATACATAGTGATAGTGTTGTATAGATAGCATTAAGCAAACAAAAAAAGATGACTTTTGTTATGTATTTAGGTTCAATAATCATAATCGCTAAAATAACAAACTCATGTAGGAAATCTGAACATAATGATTTAATCTATAGCATACCTTTTCAAATCGAATTAAGATAACAGATTGGATAAAAACTAAGTGTACCATGCATTCATGAACCATGTGACATAGTCAAGTGTATGCATTAATAAAACTACCAACACTCACCTAAACATCATCCTTACAGGACAGTTGATATTCACATTTAACCCTTTGTAAGAACAATGATAGAATCAAAGTGTTCCCTTTGAACATCTGCATGAGGTATTTGTAAATCAAATCCAATTAAAAAAACAAAAACGTAATGCAAAATCAAAGCTTTTAATACATCAATTAAAATGGCTTCAATATGATCATGCTATTTCATGAATAAATTGCTCCCAGAACAGTTAAAAACTCCGATATTATCACTTCATAATTCAATTTCAATAGCACTTCAACTAATTGGAAGCTCTAAACCTATAGGGTTTCAACTAAACATAATCAGCAAATAAAAGAAACATATTTCTGTCATATATCAACATTCAAGATATTCAATACCCTAATGTTACTTGATTTCAGTCGCAAATAGAAAAAGTCACTCGAATAGAAATTATTAACCTTCATGGTTTCGTTTAAAAAACTAATTTCATGAAGACAACAAATCAAAGAAGGCGATAATGAACTCTTACCTAGAAGATGATCTTCAAACCGGAAGCGGCAAGGTATAGATGGAAGATGAGTGAATGATTAGGGTTTAAATGTTATTAGTAATTGATGTGAACTGTACAAAACAATAGGGTAATTGATTTCAGTTTGTGCTCTTAAATTTCTTATTTCTGAATCATAAACAATCACATAAACTAATGATGAGAATCATAGAGACCCGCCGGTGATATTTATGGAATGAGAGAATAGGGGAAGGATTAAGAGGAGTTGTTATGACCCATTTAGGTATCCGTAGTTTAAACGAATAAAAACCGGGTCAAATGAACGAGAGCTCTCCATTCAGTAATCAAGCAATCTGGTAGCTCCAGAAGGGGTGGGGAGCAACGTGATAGAGACACGTAGGATTTGTGGTAGGCAATTATATAGATAGTTATATTAGATTGAGCATGTTTATTCAATCTACACAAGTATTGATCCACTGGCTACAACACTACACAAGTATTGAAACCAATATAATGCATTTTTGTATGATAAATTTCATGTTTTGCTAAATAATATATGTTATTATTGAATATGGATGTATATTTTGGTTTTATAATGGCTTGGAATATGTTTTTTTTAATTTATGATATTGTTAAAGGTGGATAATTTTTCTTAATTTGTTAAACCCGAAACCAATGTTGTAAAAGTAGGTTTTCAAAGCTGAGTACTCGCTACAAGGTATGTCATCGAGACGAGTTTCTTTAATTCCCCCTAGTAGCTAAGAATTGATTAAAAATGGTCAACCTCAGTCAGAATCGCATCTAGTCGGTGAACTTGAGCCGATTTTAGCTTTAAAAATAAACATAACTCGTATATCTTTAATATTAAAGAATAAATATCATTTTTTACTTAATGACTAACAATTTTTAAAATAATTTATTATTTAAAAATGTATTTCTCTTATTTATATTGATCTTTACTTATTTTATTATAAAAATTAGTAAATTTATGATATTTGACATATATATAATATCCAAAAATTAATTTTCTTTGTATTTACCATGTCCGGGTACTCCCCGAGTACTCCGAGTACACCAAACTCTCCAATCGGCCGCCTAGGGTCCGCCTAGCGACTTTTGCAACCTTGCCCGAAACCCGACCCGAATTTACCCTCTGTTTAACCCAAAACCCGAACAAACCTAACTTATTTGGGTCAGTTCTTGGGTCAATTTGTTTTTAACTCAAACCCGAATAGCCCGACTCGAACAACCCAAAACCCGAATAAATAACCCAAATAACACCTCTACGCCACACAAGTCGTTTCTATTAATCTTCATATCCAGGAAAACTTCAAATTTCGGATTTTAGTATTCTTATCAATGTTGTTATTGGGTGCAACTACAATCGTGTTAGAAAAAAACAAGAAAAAGAGAAAACATAAAGTACATGTTTGGGATTTATATCGTAAACAACTTTATTGATTTATTAGTATTTTTAAAAATTCATTTTATAAAAAGTCAGGATTTACGGTTTTTAAAACAACTTATAATCATATCTAAACTTAAAAGAATATTTGTTGTTGCCAAACATTTTTTTTAATTAAAAAAACCAATAATCCAATAAGTTGTTAATCTCAAATAAGACTATATAGAGCTTACATGTTAAGCCTATGTGATAAGAAATTAATAATATCTTTTATGGTCTTATAGATAAAAATAAAAGTGAAATTCAAGTTCGATTCAAGTGTATACTAAGATAGAAACATATACATATACCTATCTATTTATATTATTAAAGCAAAATAATTCTTTCATATATAATTCAATTATAGTGGCCAACTAGAATGTCAACTAATATTATTATCATTATAAAATTACTAACAAATTTACAAATATAACTTTTTGTATTAAATGAGGGTTGCAAATATTTATTATTTATAAAATTTTATTTATCATGATTTATATTTTATGAATCCATAAGTTATATTATTACGTGTATTAATAAATTTAACTTTTTTTATATTTTTTGAACCACTCGTGTATTACACGGGCTATATCCTAGTAAATCATTAATTCATAACACTTCGTTATTAAAATTCAAATATTACTAAGCGGTTTACCCGCGCTCCGCGACGGGTGCGTAGAATTGTCGGTCATTGTTTTTGTTGAAAAAGTGAAAGAGAACAAAAGATGCAACAAAACAATCGTGATTAAATCCAAAATTGCAAACAAAAAAACAAATAAAGCAAGTAAACTGCACAATTTAGATAATTTGACTATTAAAAGTCAATTGGCCTATTTAAAAGCAAGCTGCATATATAAAAGTAAATAGAATTACACGATTTAACAACCATGATTTTACTTATTATAAGTTCCTCTCTAACATAGATATTGGTTCGATCACTCCCCTAAACCCGAAACAAATCTACACGTAACCCAAAAAATTGTTTTTATACTAAAACATTTATATTACTCTACAACAGCCACTACACATTCCATAATCTATCCGAATTTGATTTCTAGACATCACCCTACAAATAATTAACATAGCCATTTAGTAATTTTCAATATAAACTCCTCACAACTTTTGAAACTAATATTAAAAATGCAGTGGTTAAGTGTGAAGATTAAAAGAAAATTATAACTAAATAAAATCACAAACGATTAATAAAAATAAGAATAAGAATAAACCTTGTATTGAGAAGGAATACGTGTAATCAATTCCAAAAACCGTTCTAGAGCGCATACTAAGAGGGGTTCCGCTAGAATCACATTCAAAGGCTTTGCAACTCCGTTGAACGGTGTCGGCGCACTGAGCTTTGCTAACTATGTTGCATCAAAGCAATACAAACAATTTTAACTTCACAACCATTTCAAGTCGCCAAATATCTTCACAACCATTTCAAGTCTGTTGTAGTTTGGAGACAATAACACATGTTTCAAAGGACCCGTATGATAAATTTAGAATGGTTTTATCTGAAACAGTCGGTTCTATTTCCATAGTGGTTGAGCACCAATTGACTTCTCAATTACTATAACCCAACGTTATTGTCAAACTGAGTTTAAACCATTTTTTTCTTAATAAGATAAACAACTAAAAATAACACTGTAAATTTTCTTTTTTAAAAATAGAAAAGAACCATTTTTGCTAGAGTTTTTTAGGCTCAGATTTGTTTTACAATTGTAGCAATACCTACATAAACATGGTTAAAAGATAGGTTGCACAATGGAGTACCAAATTGTCGTCCTACCAATATGCCAAGCCAAGTAGTGTAGTATTTAAAACCCGATTGTGAGTCACATTATGTGTAGTCATCACATTCAAAACTTTCAAGCGAAAATACATCAAATGCACATAACCTGTTCTTTTAGGTACAAATTTATTTTACTATCATAACAACACAGTTACACCAACATACTGCAAATCACCATCCTACCAATAATAATATGCAAGGCTTCATAAACACATGAGAACCAAGTCTGAATATTCATTATAAATAAACATGTTTATCATCAGTGATCAGTGACATCACCTACACACGATAACCCCCATATTTTATGTATTGAATTGGGTCACATGCTCTGCATAAATCATAAAATTGACAAACCTTAATGTGAGTTTATAAATAAAGTAACAAAATTGAAGGTTTTACTAACCAAATTCATGAACACGATAACGCAATTCGAACAATGACGGTGAAGGATGTGACAACCGCCCTCAGAAAGTTCCACCACCAAACTACCATCCCGACTGTAAGACCTCGTTATCGGTGCCTCACTTTGGACGTTGGATTTACTCATAAACGCAGTTCTAAATATCAGAGTTAATTAAAACTTTTCGCGGAATATAAAACTTTCATAACATTGCAATAATAAATCATAGCTTGTCTTAGAACATTCTTGTATTTCAACATTAAAACATTAAACATAACACATCATAAGTCTTTAGATGCCAGACTCTTATTCTTCTGCCATGTGCCCCCACTCAAGCCAGCTGTCTCATTCTACTCACCTGCGTGCATACTAAAAGTCAGCTACGCTGAGTGAGTTCTAGTTAGTCATACATTATACACTACATATTCTTGCCTTCAATTAGGCATCCGAAGATACATAATAATTACTTTACTATTTTACTTTCATTACATAACTTCATACATACGCACTTACTTTATTACTTTCATACTATATACTTTATCTCAGATATTATCAATGTTGTAAAAGTAGGATTACAAGGCCGAGTCGCTACAAGGTATGTCACCGAGACGAGTTTCTGTAAATCCGCCTAGTTACTAAGAATCGGTCAAATGTGGTCAACCTCAGCCAAAATCACATCTTATCAATGAACTTGGACCGATTTTGACTCAAAAAAAATAAAACATAATTGTTATAAAGAACAAATATCATTTTTTTTAATTAATGATTAGTAATTTTTAGAATATTTTATATTTAAAAATGTATTTCTTTTATTTATATTGATATTCACTTATTTTGTTATAAATATTAGTAAACCTATGATATTTGACATATATATAATAACCAAATATTAGTTTTCTTTGTATTTACTATGTCCGAGTACTCTCCGATTACTCCCCGAGTACTCCGAGTACTCCCTCGAAGGTGGTCGGCCGCCTAGGGACCGCCTAACGACTTTTGCAACATTGGATACTATTAGGGTCTGATCCCTCTTTCCTTTGTCTATCTCAGATATTATTAGAGTCTGATCTCTTTCTCGTCTATCTCAGATATTTGTAGGGTCTGATCCCTCTTTGCTTATATATCTCAGATATTATTAGGGTCTGATCCCTTTCTTCTCTATCTCAGATATTATTATGGTCTGATCCCTTACTTCTTCGTCTTCTTACATTCTGTCTTTACATACTCGTAACATTCATATACATTCTTTATTCATCATACATATTCATATGTTGTACATATATCCATCATACACATTCATCTATTATATACATATTTCCCTTGTCAATACATGCAATATCCGAATATCGTTCACGTACCGACAAGCGTTCATTCACATTCAAGATATACATAATTAACATATAAAATAATACATGGCATACACTTACCATTTAAGGTAAGTGTATTAACTATCACGTCGAGTATGCACACAGCCCCGAAAACATAACAAGGAATGGGGTTAGAAACTCACCTGAATGTGGTTACGTTCACCATTTATGGTTATTCATTTCCTGAGCTGTGCACGACTAACTGTATAACAATTACACGTATCAATTAACTATCACTACTCATATCGTCTTTCTAGTCTTAATTATAACCCTCAACGAACTGGGTCCGGGGGCAGCGCCCCTGGCAGCGGGGGTTCTAGGGGCGGCAGCCCCTAGCAGGGTCCAAAGGGTAGAGCCCCTGGCTGGGGTTGAGCTGTCTTAACGAATTGGACTGTCCATTAACTGTCTTAACACATTTTCCATTAGAATTTTAAATCATTTAATTTGCTAACTTAAAAAGTTCAAGGGCTTCTTTGTAATTAAATCATTCTTTTTTCTAAGTCCAGGGACTATTATGTCATTTATCAAACTTCTAGTTCGTTACTTGGTTCTTAACGAATTGGGTATCATAACGAACTAGTTCTTGTAACGAGTTGGACCTGCTGACGAACTGGTCCTTTTAACGAATTGGACCTTATAACGAACTGGTCCTTTTAACGAATTGGACCTTATAACGAACTGGTCCTTTGACGAATTAAACCTCTTAGCAAATGACCCCTCTGTAACGAATTGAACCTTTTAGTTCGTTATCTCCTTTTAGCAAATGGAGATAACGAATTGGGGTTAATTCGTTATCTTTTCTTTGACGAATTTGGATACGAACTAAGGCTAGTTCGTTAAGCTTCTGTTAACGAATCAGCTGACGAATTGCCTCTAGTTCGTTAACTCTCTGGTAACGAATTAGGGTTAGGTCAGAGAATGTCAAAAACATTATCTGACATATCATCCTCGTACCCGCCGCATTTCCGGCGTCGTCGCCGGGAAAACCACGGATTCACTGGAAAAATGAGATCTGACCCGTTTTCCACCGTTTTTCACCGTTTTTCGTCCCGTTCGATCCAGATATGAGCTAGGGCGACCCCTAAGCTCATCTTAGGTTCGGTTTATACCCGATTCCACCTATATATCGTGACTTTATCGTTTTAACGGTGTCGGCTCTTCATTTCATAACTGAATCTAACGGTTTGAGTTCATACAATATCATTAATAACACAATCAATAGTAATCATTATAGAAATTTAGGAATTTCATGAATCTGAGCATACTTTCAATCTTAAACCTTACTAACATTCAATGTAAAAGACGAATTTCAATTTGAATTTAGATTCATGAGAACCCTAGATACCAAGTGTTTCTTCAAAGAAAAATAATATAATCAAATGTCAAGCTCTGGAAATAATAACTTGTGGATTCTGAAGTTAACCTTCAATTAAGTAATTGCATAGTAAAAATTCATAGAACAAAGCTTGAGTTTCAACTCGCTGATCAGATTTGAAGATGCACAATATATATGTTCCCATTATGTTTTGATGTGAAATTCCTTTTGTGCCCTTCAAATAGAATTTTAAACCCCCACTTTTAAAGAAAAATTAAATGCTAAGAATGATTTTCAAAGTTCTAATATATATATATATATATATATATATATATATATATATATAATGTATAAACGAAACCATAAAAATCCTACATGTCGCGATGTAGTCGCTCCCCTTTTTTTTGGAGCCTTCATATTTGCTTGATTTTTAAATAGAGGTTTCTCATGCATTTGACCTGAATTCACGGGTATGGGTTTCACCAAACCCATATATTCTTTAAACGGGCTATGACATCTCATTAAATTAAAAATTAATCTCACCAAATATTTGATGTGAAAGTCTTATAAAATTGGAATATACTAAAAATTAATATATGATTTCTTTAAAAAAAGATATATATTATTTATAATTAAAAAACAATTTTATGGTAAAAAAATAAAAATGAACGGGTCATGGGTCTCATTAAACACACATAGTTTTTAAACTGGGTTATAACATCTTTTTTTTTTTGAAACTATTTCGTTATCAAATATTAAGTATATTATTAACTTCTGTACAATAAATAAAATTAAATCCAAAAAATATATAAATATTATAAACGAATAATGTAAAACGAATATTATTACTTTAAAAAATATATATTATTTATAATTAAAAACATTTTTTTAGTAAAAAATAAATAAGTGGGTCATGGGTCTCACTAAACCCAAATAGTTTTTAAACCGGGTTATAACATCTCATTTATTTGTGAAACCCTTTTATAATCAAATACTAAGTATATTATTAAATTCAGTATAGTAAATAAAATTAAAATCCAAAATATAAATATCATAAACGAATAATGTAAAACAACCCACGTAATACATGGGATAAAAACTAGTGTGTGTGTGTGTGTGTATACATATATGGGTGGGTTAACGTACAATAATGACTTATCATACATTAGGTACGCGACTTTCTAGAGCGTTAGATTAAAAAACACGCTGTGACAATTTCATAAAAATAACCCAACAGTAGTTTGCGATCAAAATCCGTTTGATTACAAATCGACTCTGATCCAAATTCGGAACTCGTCGCTCAATCTAATCCAATTTTAAACTCTAATCACAGCTTAAAGTATGTAATCTCTAATGTCAAAAACCAAATCAAAATCGAACGGCGTTGAACATCAAGAAATCTTCAAAATTTATCAAAAGATGATGATTTAATCAATTGAATTGATGTGTAGAAGTATTTAGATTCATCAATCGATTATGGAATTGCAGAAGCTCTGATTAAGGTTCAAAATATTATGTTTAAACGTTCTGAAACAAAACAAAAAAACAAAACTGAAGACCTTTAAACGTTCTTACCAAAAAAGAACATCTTTAAGCATTTTAATACGTTCAACGAAGTTCTGGGCGTTCAAAAAAAAATGAACATCTTTAAGCGTTCTAATACGTTCAAGGAAGTTCTGGGTGTTAAAAAAAATGAATATCTTTAAACGTTCTAAGAAGTTCTGGGTGTTCAAAAAAGTTTAGAAGTTCTGAACTTCTAAACTAACAAAAAAAATTAAACACCTGTAACATGAAATTAAACACTGAAATCACTTCATATAATCTCGTAATCATCAAACAATTATCAATCGACCGTCAATTTGATCATCGATTCGATCATCTGAATAAAATATGGAACGTCTGCAACTGGGTTTCTGCAAATGACTCTTAAAACTTTAAACGTTCAGTTAAAACCCATCACTCAAAACTCAAAATTGATCAACTGAAACTTCAAATTGATGATTAATTGGACCAATTTCAAAGTTTAATTGATCAATTAGTTCAACAATTTCAATTTCAATTTCAATTGGTCAATTTTATCAACTGACCTGTGAACAAGTCGTGATGGGGAAGATGGTGTACGGTGGACGGAATCGTTGGATGGTGTACGGTGGACGGAATCGTTGGATGGTGACGGATTGCAGAACGGTCATGGTGAAGGTGGACGAAATCAATGGGAGCAGCGAATCAGATTTGATGAAAATTACAGTATTGTCACCGCGTGTTATTTGAAATCGACGGGGATACGAGTCGCGTACATAATGTACGATTAGGGATTATTGTATTGGATCATATATATATATATAGGGAAATGTTAAAATAAAAACCCATTTCAATTGAGAAAACCATGTAAACCCTATGCTAGTCATTGATCTTGATGAATGGTTGGTTGAGATTTGATGATTTAAAAAAGTCTCATTTTGTAATTAAATAAAACATAAAAAATGTAGAAAAGGGCAATTTGGACAATTTACAATTCTTGCTTTATGTCACTAGTCAAGAGATGCAGATGAAAGACCCCCCCCTCTCTCTCTCTCTTCATTATTCAAAACCAATAATTCAAAACCAAAACTCTCTCTCTCTCCCTCTCTCTTCCTTCGTCTTCAATTCACACAACCAAAATTCTTTCTCTCTCTTCCTTCATCTTTCATGTTCCATTTCCCTCAATCAAAACCACGATCCAAAGCATATCGAAGCCAAGATCCAAGGTGATGACGGCGACGAAGGCCTTGGTGTATCGGAAAGTTCCATGTAGCGGCGGTCGATCGTTTACCACTTGATCCGGTGGTTTTTCTCTACAAAAGGTTCAGATCTGAAGATTTTATATTGACAATGTTCTGAACAAGATTTTATGGATGAAAGCTGCTGGGATCTCGTCGTTTTTAGTTTTTTTTTTCTTTTATTTTTTGAGGTACTATGTCGGTATAGTTCAGATCTGGTCGTTTTAGTACTTTTTTTTGAAATATTCTTTGAAATTTGTTTGAATTTGAATCTTATTTTTAATAGTTTGAAATTTGTTATTTTAGAGTAGAAAAATAGCTTCATTCTTCTGTTTATTGTTGGCCCTTAAAAAGATTCAAACTTTTTTGGTTTTGTTGCAATTCTTGAAGAAATCATGAATTTGATAATAAACCTTCATCTTATTTTTTGCTGGAAAAATAAGACAGTGGAGTGGGGTGGAGTTTAGAGTTTATACTGGAAAATATTATTATCCAACTTTTTTAAAATATATACGTACATTTTTAAAACATATGTTACGCTTGTCAATAAACGTATGTTTTAATATGCAAAACATATGTTACAATTTTCTATAAACATATGTTTTAATATGCAAAACATATGTTACACTTATCTATAACCGTATGTTTTAATATGAAAAAACGTATGTTTTTTTGTATCGAAATATTATTATTTAAGTGGACCATTTACACACTTTATTTGTATCGAAATATTAATAAACGTATGTTTTTTTGTATCGAAAACATATGTTACATTTGTCTATAAACGTATGTTTTAATATGCAAAACATATGTTACACTTTTCTATAAACGTATGTTTTAATATGAAAAAACATATGTTTTTTTGTATCGAAATATTAATACTTAGCACAGATATTAAAATATAGATTTCGATATTAAGTTTGTTGATACCATTACTTAATTTACACACTTGTTATGAATTTTCTTTAATTACTTAATAAACAATAGACATAATTTGGTAAGAATAGATGAATAGTAGACCCTTAAAGGTGATGGAAAGTGATGGTGACATAAAGTAATAGAAAATGATATATTTTATTTGTTTAATAATAGTACACACTTAAAAATGTTGAAAAGTACTTTGAGTCTTGTCAACTTTTTTTACTTTTGATACATTTTAATATTGAGCATTTAAATATTAAAATCCTTATTATCCAACAAGATATTTAATCCAAGATTTAGATTTGTATAAATTATAAATAATAAATAAAATATAAAGAAAACATAAAATATAAACAAAGGTAGCACGCCCTACATATTTTTTTCTCGTAACCTGCTCTTTTTCCTATATGCTTTTTCTCTTTCTAAATTTTTATTTCAAAAAAAAGATTGAATTTAATTCTTCATATATTCATGGAAACTTTTATGTCATTTATCAAGAAAACTTTTTTCATTGGTATGATTCAGCAACTCAGTCTTCATCTTCCAAAATATATATATTCGAGACAAACCAATTATTAGGATCTCGAACATCCTACCCCACCTTAAATTCTTCAAAATCAAGGATCTTGAACAACGAAATCGAGACATTCAATCAAGATCTCGACTCATGAGAGCTTGACTAGAAGACCGAAATGGTTGCCAAAAACTAGTCACCATCATCGGAGGCGGTATTTAGGCCTTTGAACTTCTAGTTAGCAAGGATAAATAAACTGATTGTTTGATTAATTAAAAAAGAAGATAGATATAGATGAAGATGAAGAAAGATAGATAAAGAAGATATGGAAAGAATAAAAAAGAAAAAAGATAAATCTATATATTTGTTTGTCAGGAGAGAGAAACACTTGGTGTTAAAAAGACTAATATGCCCCTTACGAATTTTGAATTAAAATAACAAAAAGTATAGATGTGGCATTCTTAGAACCACACAATCAAGTTTTCATGGTTTTCTTAACTCAACCAAGTTTTCTATCTATACTTTCTCTCTCTCTATATATTTATATATAGTTTTTATTCATTTCTCAGTTTTGCGGGTAATCCTTAGTCAAGGACATGCTAATCTTCTCTATATTATTTCAAGTTTATCTGATGTCCCAAAAATATGTTAATAGTAGATACACTAATACACGCATTTATTTTATTTAAAGTACGCAACAAAGTCTAATGTGTTGTACACTATTATTGAATATCCTATTTTTAAAGTTCATTGTTCTTTATTTAGTTTAGGTCGAAAATGAGCTGTAACTTACATATGTAAATGTATGCTATCATTAAATTTTGGTGTTTTGTGAATTTAGTAACTGCACAGAACTTGAATATTTTATCATAAGTCTCAACATGTGTAAATATAATACTCGTACTTTAATAATTGCATATAATTTCAAAATTTATATAATTTGTCGTATATAATTATATATTTGTATTTAAAGATCTTCCGTCACATATATAATGTATATACAACAAAACCAACACATTGTCACTATCTATTTGATAATTTAAAAGTATCAAAACTGGATTACAAAACTTTATGATATCGGGCACGTTAATTGTAAAACGAATTTAAAATTGAGAATTTATAGTTACGTATAATATATGTGAACATAGTGATTATTAAATATAAGATGTACATCGAGTTTCACATACATATACACACTAGAATTAAATTAAAGTATACTAGTATTTACATGTTTCTTGCGGTTCATTATATATCATTTTAGAAAAACTTTGTTTAGAAATAAAGTTGTTGTGAGAAGTGTTAGAAAAAATCTGGATCACTCATTTTTTTCTTCTCATTTAACAAAAATGTGAAGGATATAAAAAGTAAGCATTAATCGTAATCTCCCTTCAAGTAACTTTTAATGATCATATATAATCATTATAATTGATAAAACTATATGTAAATTTTGATAATTTTATATCTTCTATTTGTTGAATCATTTATGTAACTTATATACCGTAATTATAGAGGCCGGGCATCAATCAGGGTAGCCTTCACGGCTTGGAACCCACACGACACCACCATCACCACCACGCAAGTAGGGCTGGTGGCTTGTTTCCACTGCAAGCCTTTGCCACATAAACCAATTTGTTGGTACTTGCTTAATTCCACCAAGATGATTGGGTTTAGGCCGTCTCCATAGCAGCTCTGTTCAAGTGGTATAACAACCAAAAGAAAGGAAGAAGATAACCTAATAGTTGTGAAGTACTAAGAATTTTCTTTTTGAACAACTAAAATTTTGTATACCGTGGGGTTTAAACCCTTGACCTTCTATTTAACACCCGAACTATCTTACCATATCAGTAAAGTGGGAATGGTTGTAAAGTATTAAGAATATTAGGAAAAATGAAATAGAGTGGTTGTATTCACAAAGGTTAAAGGAAAAATAAAATTTATTTTATCAAGCTGTTGGAAGCTTTTACAGTCTTAGCGAATCATTATTTTTTACTTAACAATTGCAACTGATTTCACCACTCGAATTTGGGTTTTTAGATAATTTAACACCCTAGTGAACGAGTCCTTTAATGGGGTCATTTGTCCACCTGAGGTTCCGAACAATGTCATTGAGGTGCCTTAAGTAATATATAGAGGATTCTGTTCTAAGAGGGAGGGTAGTAAGAAAGAGAAAGCATTCTCATTTGGAATTTTGAGTTAAGGTTTTCTTAGCTGACACAGAGTGAATCATGCAGAAGCAGCCAGATAAATCGTGTGAAAAAAGGGGAACGGAAGGGAATACCATCTGCCCAATTTGTCCCAGCTTATTTCACACTAGATCCAGGAAATTTTCATCGGTTTCTCCCGAGGATTTTGATACTTCGTGTACCTTTTTTCTGAATAATTAGCTTGGAGAACAGGGAAGGAGTGAGACGACTCATTCCTCTATTATACAACGAGAAAAAAAAAGGCAGATGCTTAATAGGCTAATCAGAAGTCTAGCCTAGTAGATTAAGAAAAATAGTGTATCATTATACATTTACACTTACTATGATACTTTGAGATAACTCCTAAGTAATTTTTACCTATAACATACACTAGTTTTGGAACTCGTGTGATGCACGAGATGCTTAAAAGAAATACAATTAAGCTACATAAATTAAATAATTAAAAAACATCATTGGTCAATGCGAGAATAATATTATTATTAATTCGTAATTCCTTTTTGTTTTTATCATCTCAAAACTATAAATATCGTTAGTTGAATTTTACAACGTTTATCTCCTACACTCAAAAGTGTATATAGATTGATTTAATAAAAAAAAGATAGATCTTATTTCATTAAAGATATAAATACCCGCATATTTTTAACCTCTATAATTTATGCAATTAGTTATTTTATTAAATGATGGATTGATATGTTTTAATTACACTAACATAAATATGTTTTCAATGAAAATAGAAAGAAGGATGAGCGGAACTTTAGACTAGAATGAATATCCAAGTCATATGTGTCACACTTATTTACTTTTATTAGAATATGTATATATTGATACCTAAAGTAGGCTTTCCAAGGTAACAATTTGTTAAAATGTTTTGAGGCGAGACCAATCTAACTTGTTGAATCAAGTATAGCGTACACTGTCGATTAAGTTGGGTTTTATGAGCCTCTTTTGTTTGGGCTGACCTTTTGGGTCGGTTGACGGTTGAACGGATGTGAAACTAGAATATTGAAACGATGCATATTTTCTATGCTTTGTATGTGACAATTCATGGGATCTAAAACAAAGACTCGCGCTCAAAATCTAGTGCAAATATACGCAGGTGTTGAATGAAATCTAAAACCCTAAAGTTACGATGGCGAGTGAGTGTTAGTTTAGCATGGTATGCTCACCAAAATCGAAGTAGAGTTGAAAGAGTGTTGTGTTAAGATTAAACACACACACGAACCGAACACAAACACGAGGATTTAACGTGGTTCGGTCTAAACTGACCTACGTCCATGGGTGGCAACTAGTTATTATTTTATTTAGTGACAAATGATTACAAGTACATAACGTTGTTTAAATAGAGACTAGTCTAGGGTTTGTAAATTATTGAACAAGAAATCCAAACCGGGCCAGGCTTCGGTCTGGCCACCCTACACCCATTTGCCCTTTGGACTTCAAATAATAAACCGGGCCAACAAGGACTACGAACCCAACAATCTCCCACTCGGAGGCCTTGAGTAATCCCGTCTGCACTCCTACCGTACTTCTGTAATCTAAACATTTTCTAGTTGCCACTGCCTTCTCATCAATTAACCTGAAGGCCCGTTGAAGCTCTCCGGAGCTCTAACACGCCAGTCACGGCTAAAACTGTCCCTGACCCGTTCTCTATCCCTACCGGCTCCCACTGAAACATACTACCGGATCCTGAGATACCCTGAAAACAAACACTCTCCATATTCAGCAAGTAATCCACTAGAGAGACTTTTACAGCTGGAATACTGGTTTTCTTAATCCACTGTCGACCTGGAACTGTAATTGAAACACGACCTGTGCTCCCACTGTCACGATGTTCTTTGACTAATTTAACCTTCTTAGATCGTTCATCCCGAATCTTCACTTTGACTCTGGGTTTGTTACTTGCAAAACGAACTTCTCCTGCCCACGAGATTATGTGAACCGACTTTGTTTTTCACCCAAACTGGATCCACTCATTTCGGTGACATATCGACCATATACAACCGACCCATTTTCTTGCCACGAGCAACCACAAGATTCCCTTTGACTAGTTTCCACTGCCCATTACCGAACTTAACATCGTGCCCTTGGTCATCCAACTGACCAACTGAAATTAAACGTTTCTTAAAACTTGGAATAACCCTCACGTCTTTCAAAGTCCAAGAAGTACCTGCTGAAGTTATCAAATCAACATCACCCATACCCATAACCTCTAGAATATCATCGTTCGCAAGTCGAACCTTTCCAAAATCCCCAACCTTAAGATCCTTCATCGTTTCACTATAGTGAGTGGCATGAAACGATGCACCAGAATCCATCACCCAAGCATCAACGTTACCCTTAACACTAAGAACTAAAAACTCATCACTAGTTACCCCGTCATCTTTGTCGTCTTCTGTAACGTTCACCTCTTTCTTACCATTCAGACACTGATTCCTGAAGTGTCCCTTCTCTTTACAACCCCATCATTCAATATCTTTGTGAGTCCTAGACTGACTCCTCTTCCTGCTCCCACTGCCGCGTTGTGTTTCCCTACCTCTACCTTCTGTGACTAATATATCACTTGATGATTCACCTGAATTTCTGCGTCTTGAATCTTCTCCAAGAATCAAATCCCGAATCCCATCAAAAGTAATTTTTGTAGACGAACTACAAATGCAGTCACTGTTTGCGACCAACTGTCGGGCAAAGAGGATAACAATAAAAAGACCTTGAACTTCATCATCAAACTTAATGCCGACTGACACTAAGCGGGAGAGGTTCGAATTAAGATTATTGATATGCATTGTAACTGACCCACCCTCTTTCATTCTTGTTGTCACTAGCTCTTGGATAAGATAGACCTTATTCGCTGTCGAAGGCTTCTCATACATGTTGGATAGTGCCTCCATCATACCACGATCTATGGTTTCTTTCATGACGTTAAACCCCACATCTTCCGACAACGACAGTGTAATACAAGCCCTAGCTTTCTTGTCTAACTTCTTCCACTCTGCTTCTAACAAATTTTCTGGTTTTTCATCCTCAAACAATACATCCAAGTCTTTCTAACAAAGTAGCGCTTAAATCTGCATCTTCCACCAACCAAACTTATGTCCGTCAAACTTCTGTATCGAAACCTTTCCGTCTTCTGCCATGACAATGACTAAAATGAAAACCTGGATAAAAACAGAGACAGACACAACAATGGCACGGGCCTGAACTTAACGGCTGTTCTACTGAACTCTGTTAAACAATCAATCTATTCAATGCGCAACGGAAATAACGAACTGAAAAATTAGAAACTGAAACTTTAAACTGAAACGATAAAACCTGACAAACGCATTTGGCACTGGTCTTCCGTTTCTTTAAATGATTCTTCTAATTGATAACGGCTCTTCAACGAAAATAGGATCTTGATATAACTCTTCTCGGCTCATACTTTGCAGAATATGATCTCGTCTCAACCCAAATATTTTCAAGCTAAACTGCTTAAGACTTGGCCCACACAAATTAAACTAACCTGTTGGCCTACTGCCTAAATTTAACAATTTATCAATGAAAATCAATTATATAAATGGAGGTGGCTGTAGGTTTTCATACGAACAACAAAACCCACAAAACAATAAAAAAAACCAATTGCTTTTGCTTTCTGTGTTCTTTCCCTTCAATCATGCACACCCTCCAAATAAGAGTAAACATTGATGCTTCCTATTTTCCTTGGACGATGGGGATAACCACAAAAGGAAAAACAAAACTCAATTTACTATCTTACTTCTTTCTTAATAGAACAGACAAGAAACAGGATGACGATGAACCGCGATCAACCGGGGAGAAACGGCGGGACTGCCGACAGCTAAACCCTTGATCACAACTCTCTCGAGATCGTGCTCCTCAGAGTGTAGCGAACCTAAGCTCTTGATAACACTTGTTAGGATTAAACACACAAACACGAAAGCAATAACGGACATGAGGATTTAACGTGGTTCGGTCTAAACTGTCCTACGTCCACGGGTGGTAACTAGTTATTCTTTTATTTAGTGACAAATGGTTACAAGTATATAACGTTGTTTAAATAGAGACTAGTCTAGGGTTTGTAAATTATTGAACAAGAAATCCAAACCGGGACGGGCTTCGGTCTGGCCACCCTACACCCGTCTGCCCTTTGGACTTCAAATAATAAACTGGGCCAACAAGGCCTACGAACCTAACATGTTGTAATGTTCGTTTACCCTGATTAGAAAAGATAAACTTTGATGAAAAGCTTATATTATCTTATGTCTACCCAATAATCATCCTACATGTTACATGATTAGTATATGGCACAAGCGGGGATGGAAGGGACCAAACATGTTTGAGCATCGTTGAAGTGACGCAACACCACAAAGGATAATAGAATAAAAAGGATGTTCGATCTAGATATATGGTTGGAAATATTCTCAACCCTAAAAAAATCTAACTACAAGCCTCGAGTACTTATTCACATGCCGAACACTTACAGATTGAAGAAAAACATCTAAGTGCTCATTCCGAGTACTTAATGATAGTCGAACACTTATAAGAATAAAAAATAGCCTAAGTGTAAGTCTCGAGTACTTATCACAATACGAGAACTTATTGAAGCCCAAGATTTGTCTCGGTATAAGTCCTGAGTACTTATTACTTGATGACTGATGAGAACTTGATGCAATATGAAGAAAAAGGCTAAGTGTGGGTTCCGAATTCATAATACGATTACTTGCAACGAGTTAATTATTTGTCTAAGTATTACTTTGAGTACTTAAGTTAATTATTTGTCTAAGTACCACTCTGAGTACTTAAGTTAATTATTTACTTATTTATGTCATGAGTATGTATTTGGTCTGTAGTATCTCGCTAAAGATCTAAAGAAATGACTATGTGTACGTACTCGTGAATACTTTGTAACATTTCGATAATTGTGGTCTATTTTTAACAATATGTGAAAGGTAAAGAACCAAAAATGAAAAATAATTTTTTAGAACCCATCCTGCTACGCAATGGGAAAAATATAAGCCCATCACGATACGCGATTGAGAGTCACATAAATCGATATATGTGCGGTGTCACGCTACGCGATGGCTTTACCCTTCAGTCATCGCTCTATGCTACGTAACCTCCACCGCGAGGTTATGCGTGTCTCACCATGTGGCGACACGTGGCAGATTCTGATGAAGCTGACTTATCGTTTTACGTGATGACCCTTTTAAAAGGTCATCACAATACGTGAAGAACTCATAAATTGGCCTACATATTGGGGGGGGGGGGTGCATGGCATCTCACATTCACAACAAAACCTTCATTTCACACATATAGCCTCGATAAGCGTTCCACGAATCCTGAGCCCCGAAGTTCTGACGGTATAAGAGCTAGTACATGACATAGAGATGAAGTGTTGCTTAGGCGTTTAACTTCGATACCCGTGTAACGTAGGGGTTTTGCTTAAGTTATTATTTTACTATATAGATTAGACCCTAGTTAAGGATATAGCCTACACCTTGATCAAATTTAAGCTTTACATATACAAAGGTTGTAACGTCCTACTTTTGATAATATTAAAAGAAATTTCGTTTATTTAATAATGTGTTATTATGTAGTTTAGATAAAAAAAAATATTAGATTATGAGCTTGGATATTTAAAAGATGGAATAAGGGATGATGATAGGTCTTAGTTCCATAAGCTTAAGGGTATATAAACCCCTTAAACCTCCCTAAAACCCTCATTCTTATCCTCTAGCCTCCATACACTCTCAAAAACACACACAAACAACCTCCTTTATCTCGGACCAAGGTCTGAAGGAAAAGACCCGAGCTCGTGGTCGTTAGAGCTTCTTGACATGCAAGACATACACCAAGACTAGATTGTGTTCGTGAAACTGATTCATCTAAGGTACGTTTTGTAACAAAAAACTTGTTCGTTTATGCTCAGCTCGTTTAGTACTCGTAGATCTATATAAATGGTAAAGACGAATCAAACGCAATGATTCTCGTTGAAATTCTTAACATTTGATAGGTTAATTAATCGAATTTTGAACCTTATATTATATATATATATATATATATATATATATATATATATATATATCGATTAAACGCACCATTAATACATAATGTTTAGGTGTTTTGTTGATTGGGGTTCATAGGCGTTGTGTATACGAGTATTAATATTGACGCCAATTTTGAGTTGTTTCATCGCGATTCATGCACTAATCGTAAATCTGGTGTCTGTTGACCATCTCGGTTCTTATTAATTTTGACTGACAATTTGAGTCAAATATTGAATAATTATTGATGTTCATTTGTTATGATAAGCGAATAGCTGGTCATTAGTTGAACTGTCATAACGAATAAGTCACACGTGTGTGCTCTTATAACGAATGAACCTCTCATTCGTCTCATAGAGGTCACGAATGATCTTACCCATTCGTTATTCATTAATTTGTCATGATGAGACAACGAATCAAACCATTCGTTATAAGATTCACTTATGTGCTCTTGTAACGAATGAACCTCTCATTCGTCTCAAGAAGTCACTAATGGTCTTATTCATTCGTTATTCATTCATTTGTCTCGATAAGACACGGATCAAACCATTCGTTATAACGAATGGAACCATTCGGCATAACGAATGAGATAGCGAATGATGCTTACCCAGAATAATATTATCACTTAAGTGTTTAATGAAAATTTGGTTTTGATGAAATATTAGTAATGGACCGATAATAAAAATAAAATTTTTCCAAGTTGACCTGGCAGCTCGACCCCAGCTAGGGTCCTTGCCCCTTGGACCCTACTAGGGGCTGCTGCCCCTAGACCCCGCTGCCAGCGGCGCTGCCCCCGGACCCTCGTTCGTTGAGGGATATATTAAACTAGAAATATGATGGGTAGTGATAGTTAATTGATACGTGTAATTGATATACAGTTAGCCGCACCCAGTTAAGGAAATGAGTTACCATTAACTCTGAAAGGAACTGAGCTCAGGTGAGTTTCTAGCCCCATTTACTTGTTACGTTTTTGGGGTTGTGTGCATACTCGATGTGATTAGTTAATACACTCACCTTAAGTGGTAAGTGTATGGTATGTGATTGTTTTATGTATGATATATGAATGACATATGAATGTTAAAGGAAATATTAAGAGTATGCATGAAAGTTTATAAATATAAATATAAATATAAATATAAATATAAAGTAAGGTATGGTATGGTATGGTTGTATGGAAATAAGTGAACCGGACCTTATAATATAATTGAGGCAGAGGGGAACCGGGCTCTAATAATACTCGAGGAGAAAGGGAACCAGACCCTAATAATATCCAAGGCAGAAAGGGAACCAGGCCCTAATAATACTCGAAGAAGCAGGGCGTGATACTCTTTAAAACGTATAAGTATGTATGTAAAGTAAGATAAAATATGAACGTATGAAAGTACGAAAGTATGGCGGTAAGAATGAAGGTATATACTTATGTATGTACGAATGAAAGTAAAGAAGGTTAAATATGTAGTATATGAACGTATTTTATGTTGCCTAATTAACTAGAATTCACTCAGTGTAGCCGACTTTTAGTATGAACACAGGTGAATAGGCTAAGGCAGCTGGCTTGATCGAAGACACATGACATTGGACTGAAGAGGCTAGCATCTTTAAAAGAATGTTGTGATGTTTTAATATGACCTTTTTAAATTATGTTTAAAGACAAAAGTTTGTTTATTATGGAAGGATTTGAATTATATGTAATATATGGTTGAAGTTTTATTTTTCGCGAAATGTTTTAATTAACTCTGATATTTAGAACTGTGTTTATAAGTAAATCCAACGCTAAAGTAGGACACCGAGACCGGGGCCTAACATAGGTTATAGTTAAAGTATTGTTTCTTTATGATTAAGAAACATAAGCTTTTATATGCAAGGGGTATAGTCAAAATGATGTTTCTTCATGACTAAGAAACGTAAGATTTTACATATAAGGATTATAGTCAAATTGATGTTTCTTCTCGAAGAATAAACCTAAAATGAATTTTTTGTCACACCCCAACCTACGGCGGAATGTCGAAGCGCGGACCATTGGTTCACAGCTCACAAGGCACTAACATACAATATTAGTGACAATATCTAATTCTTTTATTTAAATTCAAATCAAGTACAAAACATTCAAAAGAAATTACAAATAACCGAATAAATCAAATACTCATGTTTATTATAATAACTTAAAATCCAAATAAACTAAGTTCTTCAATAACTTCAACCACCCAAGATAAACATTTTGCAATATGTGTATAAATATGTTTGTCAACAACACATGTTGAGTAAGTAAATCATCAGATTTTGATAATATATATCATATAAGAAATATGCAAATCAATATCATGTGTATCAATAATTAAATATTAAACAAATAATGAACAAATAATTGGTCTTGGTTAACCATTGCCTTGCCAATCGGGCTTTGGCTGCTAAGATGGAGTATGATCATACTTAGTGAGATATATTATGATGGTCCTCTCCGAATGCGGTAAATAAACAAATAAGCAAGTAAGAAAATAACATATAAACATTCAATTAATGAACAACACAATATTTGAGATTTTAAAGTGATGTATTAAGATACAAAAAAGTATTATAAGATATGCATAAGGTCGCCAAAAGGTTTAAAAGCTGTAAATAGGGGAGTGGTTGCTCACCTTAAAAGTTAGGCGAGATAATAATTAAAATAACAGTAAATGAGGAAATTAATGTGCTGACTGATCCAACACAAAATAACTTGAAACATGGATATAATAAACCATAATTAAAACCGAGAATAATGCAACTGAAATTAGATTAAATAGATGTGTAAAACTCAAGATATGAGATTTTAAAGATTTAAACGAGCTGATTCCGCTCAGAATTCGAACTTCGAGTCAGGAGTCGGGTTTTAACCACTACACTCAAAATTTCAAAACAAACATAAAGGTCTTATGGGCCGAAAGCTAGTTCCGACCAGAAGATAGAGAAATTGATAAGTCATTGGATTTGACTAAAATACCCTTATACGGGTCAGGATCAAATTGACCACCGAAACTCCCTCAATTTGAAATATTGATTGAGGGATTTCGTAAATGAGATAAAAAAAACCTACAATATTGAAGAGGACAACCTACCCCAAAGATGAAGCGAATGATGAGAAATTGATAAGTCAAAGATAAGTGTTGTCTTGAAAAGTCGACCGGTAACAAACTAGCTAGAACTTGAGAAATCCGGTCAAAAACACAGGAGGGCTGATTATTATAGTGTATAAAGGGTTTTCATAAGATAAGTGAAGGTCTTGATGTCCTCTTTTATATAATAAACGCAATAAAACACTAAGTTTAGACAAAAAGCCCGTTTAAGCTAGTAATCTCGTTTAATGACGAAATCGAACGATATAAAAACCAAAATTAGTTCTTGTAGAAGGGGAAAACAAATGTGAACATATACCATGGCTAGAGGAGTTTTCTTGGGGATAAAAACACGAGATTTGGGTAAAAAAACAAACGATTTTTTTTAAAACCGAACTTGCCAAAATTTGATATGCATGCCACATGGTCGCGCTACGTGGCAAAGTAAGGCCACTCGGTCGCGTGTAGCGGCGTGGGGTGTTGGGGGGGGGGGGGGTTTGGATCTACAACTTTCATGTTGATCACTTTTTTAGTCCCTAAAGTTCCTAGAATGTCCTTTTTGACTTTTTTTAGATTTTAAGCAATAAATGACAAGTTTAAGTAACATAGAGGATATGAAATGGATATACACATTCAAATACATACAAATGCATAATTTTATTAATATGGAAGATCCATAATACGTTCCTGACTCGGGTAAACAAAGACGAAAAAAAATACAAAGATCCGAGATGTTACATGTTTCTTCATGGAGAAGAAGCATAGTACATGATTGGTAAATAAACATAATGACTACATGTCTAAATATTTTATTCAAAGATATATTAAGGTTGAAAACTACCCAAAGCATACTAAAGGTCTGTAGCCGGATTAAGAGACGATTCGGGTATTTATGTAAACCTATTTTATTGTTGGTTAAGCATCATTAATTCACAATGGTTTTTAGACGAGATCACCACAACATTCAGAACAGACAATCACATATGAATACGTTAAACCTTTTACAACTAGTCAATAAGATAAGCAAGTTGTTTATCTAAAAAAGTCAGTCAAATGTTTATATGAGATTACATTATGACATACTAGATTGCAAATAAAAAACAACTCAGACAGAGCACACACGTGTATGGATCCAAACAAAAATGAACTTGGAGTCATAACTAGTTCTCCAATGGGCATTAGTTCCCGGAGAACCTTTAATATGTATGGCAAGTGGTACAAATCCCAGGATGGATAGATATTTACGTTGAGTGTGTTCAAGAAAACTATATTGTCATTAAATATTTATTAAATGTTTCTTTAGAGTCAATGATTCACCAACATATTGTTGACGTATTGTTTTTCAATATATCGAGGAATCAGGTTTAGCACATTATACTAGGAACTAGAGTCACTCATGGAGTTATATGCTTGTTTTATGAAGATAACTCAGTTTTTAATTATCAAAACAAACATATTTAGCATAACTTGTAAATTAAACACTCTTGTATTAATATTCGAGAAATTTTCAAAATTATATTTTATTATAAATGAAGTCTTCTGCTAAAGCAACCCGGAACTCTGGTATATTTACAAAGCATGTACCAACTATTGATTCCACTTCTAGGCCCAAATTCCTGGTGTGACAAGTTGGTATCAGAGCCATCATTCTTATTGAATTAGGTATACAGTCATACCTAAGCGTTGATCACATATAGATATCAATCTTCTTATAGAGCCATCAGTTTCAGCTAATTAGGTACTTGATTAAGAAGTATTTAAGCTTTAACCACGAAATGTTTAAATATTATGGATAAGTTTTAATAATACGGATAAGATTAGAGCGGATTCCTACCCCTAATCAATTACACATAGATTTTCGATCATCATTCTAGTCAAGGATCAATTCAGCCTCCTTTAGGTAAAGGAAAGGGATATATGGGAACAACTCTACTCTCAATTCCTATATCCAGTGATGAAGATTCATACCAAACAATGGAAGACTTAGATTCATTCAGCACTAAGAGCCCACCAGTTTTGATAAGTACAAACTAGAATATGCATGGAATAGGACAAATGGATCCAAGCAACCAATGATGTGAAAAGGAAAAAAAAATAATGAGCTATCCAGAAGAATATCCTCAGTTACAAGAATATTTTCTGGTAATTTAAGATCCTTACTTTTATAACACACAATGTGAACGTCAAAACATGGATTATAATTCCTCATGAGGAATGTACAATGTTGAAGATAATTCAAGTCATTATGAAGTCAATGTTACCAAATTAGCAGAAAAAATGCTCAAGAATGAAATGGATACTAAAGAGAATTGAAAAGAAAATGAGACACGCAAAAACACCAAAAAGGACAAAAAGATCAAGGAATTGATCATTCACTAGAAAAAGTAGACAATAAGATGTTAACCGTTGTAAATAGTATAGGTATAGTAATTTTGTGCACTTTTGTAACTACAACATAAATAAAAGATATGTTTTACTTTCTTTCAAATATTAACTTATCTTTAAAATTTATGTCAAGACTAGCTAGCACAAATTCTCAGATTAATTCTTTCAGCAAATTTGAAAGTCAAAGAGTCTCATCAATCAGAAAATTATATAGTGATGATGATATACATGGATCTATTGTATCATACGATTATCCCAACATCATTTCTCAAACACGGGGCAAATATCTAGATTGTGCCCTGCATAAGAGAAACAACCTCAAGAAAAAAATTAGTTAAGGTCAGAGAAAGAAAAGGAAAAGTCATAAATAAATCCTCTCGAAATATGGCAAAATCGTTAAACATTTCATAGACAAATAAATCTGTTGTACTTGCATCATTTGTTTCAATGTCATGCAGTTGTTCGAACACCCTATCAATAATATATAAATAAAAGTTTCTTTTATACTAAATCAATTCTATTTTTAGAATTTCAAACCCAAACAATC
The DNA here is from genome assembly GCF_021521415.1 of Bidens hawaiensis. Taxonomy (NCBI): domain Eukaryota; kingdom Viridiplantae; phylum Streptophyta; class Magnoliopsida; order Asterales; family Asteraceae; genus Bidens; species Bidens hawaiensis. Next base: position 7,175 of record NW_027499968.1, on the reverse strand, counting down.
AGGCGAATAATGTTGAAGCTTCAAGTCAAAGAAGCAACAAGAACATATCAGAACCTGCGGAGAGTCATGAGCAGTATCTTGTTAAAATGAAATAGATGATTAATAACTCCATGACTCCTCTCATCAATGCAATTAAAGGAGAATCGCACAAAACTAAATCTCAGCATTGAAACAAATATGTTAGAACTAATCCATATCAAAATCCTTCTCGTCGTAACGAGAGTGTTCACAGTTCTAACGTTGAAGCAAGTTCAATCATAATTTCAAAAACCAATTAGTCATTCAAGGTTGTAGATTCCGAGACTTCAAATCCTATGGACCAAAGAGTTTTATAGTGAAAAAGGTGTCATATCAATTTTACGGTAGCTTGAGGAGATCGACTCCGTTAGTGGCGGAACCAGAAATTTTATACATGACGTGTCACTATAAAATCTTCCTACTTTCATCAACATAAATTTTTTTATCGACAATCTACACCTAGATTCTGAATGAATATTAACATACAATTTATTAACGAATATCAATGTACACTTTATTCAACTTTATGATATTATATATGAAATCATAATAACATTTTTTTAATTTAATTTTTATAAAAGCGTATTTTTTTATTATAGCACATCGATTACTTTATAAGTAAATAACGTGTATTATTAAGTAAATCGATATTATAAACTCCATCTTAAAAAAGTGGACTTTTCTTTAATTTCTTATGTAGGAAAGTATCTTTATAATCAAAATTCATATATGGTTATCTTTTAATAAAAAGATGTTAATTAAACAAAGTAAAAGGAATACATAATTAAAATGAAATAACAACACAATATATCATTAAAACTAAAGTTTTATATATTTCATTAAATTAAATGTACGCGAGAACTTCACTTTTAATATATAAGTTTTTTTCACTTAGCTATACCAAGATTATAAAATATATTAATTATTAATCAAACTTAAAATTACGTATAAACAAAAATATTTTGGGATTTGAAAACTCTTTTTAATATTTGTCATTATAGGTGACTAAGTTCCTACTAACTAACAGTAAAGATAAAAAACATAATTGTATGATAAATATTAATAACTTAGCTTTTATCTCCTTCTTTCCTATGCGAAGAGCAGCTCCTACTCACCACACCGCCTTCTACTGTTAGCCACCGTCCTCGGTCGGAAAAAAACTCAAAGAATGTCGTTTTTGCTCTTCTTTTCTTCCTTAAACACCTTTAACGATGAAAATTTTGAGGGTCAAACTCTAAAAAGTCGATTCCGGTAAGAACTATATTAATGAAAACTCGACCACCCGACCCCCTTGACCCCCCCCCCCCCTTTTTAAATCCGCCCCTGGACTCCGTCGTTATCATCAGCAGATGTACTAAGATTCAAAATATTCAGTACGCATCTAAAAAATTTAAAGGCAAAGCATTAGAGTGGTTGAACACTCTAATCTTATCATTTCAAAAGGCAGAGAAACCTTATATCAATTGAAATAGGAAGCATTTAAATAACTTGTAATACGAAAGTTTTGTCCCATGCATGAACCTGATCTAATTCAAACCAAGTTTCTAAATCACAAAGTGTATGACACAAATCCCAAGGATTACAATACTAAGTTCCATGAGTATTTTAGATTGCTACCACATTTGGTAACACACGAACCCAACACAGTAACCCGTTATATATGGGGTTTACCTCGAGAGATTATAGACATGGTGAGGTCTTATTTGCCACAAATCGCTAATTCAGCCATGGAATTAGCCGTTTATTTCATGAATGGTCTTATCATAAACCAAGATGAAGACAAAAATGGCATTTGAAAAGAAAGAGAAAACGAGGAAAAGAAAACAAAGAAAATCAAAGAAAAGGAGAAAGGGTCATTCAAATTCACAAGACCAATCTACTCTAGCTGTGGCAGAAGACATCATGGGAAATTTTTGAGACCAACCAAAATTCCCAAAAACAATCCACTAGTCACATGTAACTTTTGCAAGAAAGACAGTCATTCTGAGGATGACTGCAGAAGCAAAATAGTTGTATGATTCAGTTATGGAGAAAAATGACATTTTAGCACAAATGTTCAAAAAATACAACCACGACCAATAACGCAAGCGAAAATGGTGCTAAGAAAGGAAATGCTAGAGTATTTATGTTAAACACACAAGAAGCATCTAACAATCAAGAATAGAAGCGAACAAGAGTATGTCAAATGAATGACCAAGATTCACGGACATTAAAACTAACTAATAGTGTAGTTAACTCTTGTAAACTTTTCGTAAACTCGTTTTCAAGCGAGAAATTTTGTAAAAGGGTATTTAAATCCCTAATATATATATATATATATATATATATATATAAAGAAAGAAATTAGCATGCTGATCGTTTCTTTACATAAAAATGTTTATATTCATCAGAAAAGAGACATTTAATCAAAATTCCAAAATACAAGAGATTATACGTTTAATATAGTCCATCATCTATAAAAAATGATATAAAGAAAAGGGTTAATTAAACTAGACATAACAACATGTCTTTACAAAAAAAATCAGTTATACAAACTTAAAAAGTCCAAAGAGGTAACTGATGAAAATAGATAAAAGGCATTCGCAAAAACCTATCAAAATCATGGAGCAAAATATGACTTGAGTTTGAGTATCTTAAAAAGGATGAATGAATTGTAAGGATTCGAAAGACTGAATCCAAGGTATAATCTAGTTAACTCCAATAAATATTTAGAATACATAAAGTAAGGTAAATAGTTAAACACAACGGTTATTGTGCTTAGAAATTTACAATTACTTATGATGTTTTGAACTATTGGCTGACTACATCTTGTGGAGATGCATAGTTAACTAAAGCGTCAGGATACCACACTTAAGATAATGAATCTCGAGGACGAGATTCATTCCAAGGTATGGAGGATGTAACATTCCGAAAATTTTGGTCTATTTTTGACAATATGTGAAAGGTAAAGGACAAAAAAAGAAAAAAATAATTAGTTTTTAGAACCCGTCGTGCAACGCGATGGGCAAAATATAAGCTAGTGTGCGTGAAAGTGGTCGATGTGGGTTAGTATCCTAAGAAAATGTGGCAGGTTTAGATCGGAACGGTTTTCGCACGCACGAGATAAGTTACGGCACGAAACGGGTTCGATTCAGGTTTCAAACCAACACGAGTTTTCACACGAGATGAGCTGGATGTTGGTTTATTTTGTTTTTTTTTGGTCGATTCCGGACTTGTTTTAGTCCGTTTTCCAGTTTAGTTTTTGTTCGGTTTCAACTTTTTTAGTTTCGTTCTGATCGATTTTTTCGATTTAGATTGATTTGGTTCGATTTTGGCTTTTTGTTTCATTTTCATCGAGTTTGTCGATTTCGCTTCGATTTCTCAGTATTTTATTTTATGTAACGAGGCTAACAAAGGAAACATTTTATTTTCTTTACTTTTTTTTTGTTTTTGATTTATATGTTGAGTTATGTTTTTTTATTATTATGTTTGAAGGGTTTTTTCTCTTAATAGAAAACCCCTAAAAAAAATATGAAAAAAAAATCAGAACTGACATTATATATAAAAAACAAAAAATCTAAAAAACTAAAATGTTTCCACTTTTATCCTAGTTAAAATAATAATAATAATAATAATAATAATAATAATACCAAAACTCGTTCCAACCCTAACCTGTTCTGACCCAAACCAAAACAACTTTTTTTTAATTGAGTCGTTCTGACCCTAACTTTTTATAGCCCAAACCCGTTATAACCAATGACTCATTTCAACCCATGACCCGTTCGAACCAACCCATTTTCCACTCTACTTGAACCCCATACTCATATTACTAACCTGGTCTGATGGAAACTCCCTTGATCTTGCATGAGCATACTCCGTTTTTTATGTTTTCCGTTTTTTTTAAATCAACATTCAGTTTTAACTTATTCAACCTAGACCTGATACATCGACATATTCCACCACACACATCTCAAACCTATTGCCTCAGCCCATAACTCACGCCCCTTCTCAGATTGTCCAGTCAATCTTGCCCATCTCCGCCAGCCTTCGCCTCTCTCTAGCCACCGTTCACTCCTCTCTAGTTATATAAGTCTTGATTTCCTCTTATATTGTCTCATACAAAAGGTAATTTTATGGCTAATTAGTTGATTGATTTTATATGTAATTATACTCAAATTGCTATTGTATGTTGTATACTATTGGTAGATTGTGACTTAGTTCATTAAAAACTTAAATTTTAGGGCTAATTATGCAAGAATAATCGAAAAGAAAGTTTCAGCACTCATCTTCTTCAAGTAATACATCTAAGAAAATTGATTTGAATGCATTTCATGGGATCCCTCTGAACGGAAACTGATTTCATCTTATCATGTTTACCAAAGAGATGAAATTAGACGGGCAATTTGAGTAAAGGTGCTTGTCAACCGCAAGGTCATTATTATCCAAAGCGAAATATCGGTGGTAAACTACGAAGTTTTAATCGTGAATGGTTTGGTAGCTTCAAATATTAGTTTAGAGTATAGTGTAAATGCGGATAATTTTTCTGCTTGGTTGTTGTTGGAACCCGGATAGTTATCAATCTAATAACAATTAACATATCTCGGATCTGTGTTAACCGATGAATACATTAACTATAGATCTAGCTCATAATTAACTTTGATTCAGTGTTATATATATGTATATATTATCAGTATGTATATAATAGTGATGTTATAATGTTAGGATGAAGATCGAGAGAGGATTTGGAGAGGGTTTTGTTAATTAACTCTCAAAAACTACTTTTTAAGCGTGAACAGTGTTCACATATAAATAGAAGATGAGCCTAGTTCGTTAACATCCCCTAACGAACTAGAACTCGCTTCGTTACATACACTTAAATAACGAAACACCCCCTGATTCGTTAACATCCCCTAACGAATCAGGAGGGAATAAGCTTAGGTCTTAATTCACTAACATCCTCTAGCGAACCAGACTTTACATTTAACGAACTAGACAATAATTAAACTAATTATTATATTAAATATAAAAAAAACCATTAACGATAATTACAAAGACTCAAGACGCAAAACCGTGCACTAACAGACACCCCCTCGTCTTGAGCTCTTTGTCTTTAAATTACTTGAAGCGCTTGGACTGCCAGTCTCTACAACTATGAATTCCATGCTCATGACATACACGAACAACTCGTTGGAATTGCATAGCCAGGTCGTAGTCTTCATGGCGCTCGAACAAAATCCGCTTCCTGTGGAGCATGTCATTGTCTGTCTCTGATAAATTAACCAACCACATTGGGTCGATTATCTTGATGAGCTCAGTCTTCAGTCCTCTACCAAGAACAATGACGGCCTCGCCAGTACGATTGTCATAGTACCAGCGGTTGAACGATAGATACATATTTTGAGGCATCGTCTTCACAGGAACCTGCTTCATCGTCTTTGGCGGCTTCACTTTTAGGACAAGTTTCATCCAGCCAGTCCTAGGATCAATCTCGTCAATACGTTTACGCCTAGGGACCTGAGGCTTGAAGAACTTGAAGCCATGATTGACCTCGAACAGTAAGTGTTGGTGAAACCACTCAGTTGTTCGGTAACCCCCACGATTGATAAATGGACGTCTCGCGAGGGTACGAACATCCCACCGTGGCAAGAACATCTATTATCGTCTCGTAGTACTGGACCCCCTTCTCCCACTTAACTATACACTCTTTAAGCTCAGAATCATAGAGCCATGAGACAATATCACCATGTACCTTGGAAACAGTCTTGAAGGAGGTCACTTGGTTGTCTTTAACCCATGCAGCAGCAGTGTCTTTACGTTCTTGATCAACGATCGATACGCACTGATGATTTTGCCCACTTTCTGACGTTTGAACCATCTTGCAATATCATCATCAGTTATGACTTCAAGTGACTGAACTGTCCGCTTACACTTCAACACCTTTTCCAATTCATCTTCTGTCGCTTTAACTGTCTGTTCATCAAATACCGGAGCACCTTGATCAACATTAGTGTGTTGAAACAAGTCCGGATACTCCTCAACAGTTACATCTTCCATCTCAACATCCTCATCTTCATAAATAAATTCCTTATTCATCTGAATTGACGGATCATCCAATATACCTTCCTCTTTCACCACCTCGACATCAGGCTCAGTCTCTAAAGCAGTCAACTGATCGTCATTCAGCCCAAGCAATATAGAAATCTACTCCCGTGTCAGAGACCTATCCACAAACTCACCAACCTCTATCTCATCTCTGTTCACCACACTCCTAACCATCCCCGATCCATCCACAAATATCACAGTGTTAGCTGCAATCATTTCAATAGGCTAAGCAGCAGTTGGATCCTGATATATAATAATCTGTTTACCCGAGTCTTCACCGCCACTTGTACCAGCACCAGAAGATGAACCGTGTGATTGTTTAGGCTCACCTCCCGCACCAGACTCGTTAGGATCTTGGTCATTATCTTTGAGTTTCTTAAGGGCATCTTCTTTGCAAGTCAATTGCAAGATCAATTCTTCTTGTTCCTTCATTTTCACTCCCTAAGACTCAACAATCGCCCGCAACGCTTTAGTCTCCTTCTGACAAAAAGAGATATAGCTCATCATCCGTCTTTGATTCTCCATGAGGCATTCTTGATTTTGACGGTCAGCTGCCATTTGATTTTCATAAAGGTGGAGAAGATTCAACAGCATCTCAGTCTGACAGTTTGGTGGCAAGTTGTATAGTGATGGATGAACAGGTTGAATCGGTCCCTAAGGCTGAGTGATTCTTATAAACGAGACATCACTTGGAGGAGGAGGAGTAAGAGGACGAGGAGGAGGAGGCCTCATTGAGGGTGTTGAAGGGACAACAGATAATGTAGCAGGAGGCCTTGGAATCTCAGATAACGCCATTTGAGGGATTAAACCAAGCCTTTCATGTGACACCATCGTCGTTGTCAATGTAAGCATCGGAGTGCTATTAGTTGGCGGCACTGCCGAGCGTTGAGGCGTTGATTGACGTGGTGGTGGAACACCAATAATTACCCCAGCCCCCGCTGAGACACGTCTTTTCTTCGATGGCTCACCAGTTGCCACCGCTTTCCCTTTCCTTTTCCTTTCTTGTTGAGCTGCAATGGTGGCAGCTAAAAGCAACATTGACTGCCTCTTGTTGCTCTTGAAATGCAGCATCACCA
>NW_027499967.1:0-80014 GCF_021521415.1 Bidens hawaiensis | reverse complement strand
TTTCTTGTCTTTACGCTTTTCTTTGTAAATAGAAAAGGTTTTTATACTTGTATTTTTTCTTTGTAGGTTGTGCATCGGGTCTTCTCAGAGACATCTTACGACGATGCTATGAGCGCAGCCCTCAACGCTTCTCACGAGGATGGGGAAAAGGCCGGCTTCCTGCTTGGTCTAGGGTTCGTTGAGAAAGGCATCCCGCCTTCCAACTTCCCTTTATTCGATGTAGATACTGAAGCTGTATATGACCAAGCAGTAAATCAATACGCCGCCTTCCCGCATCCGGTGGTGGAGAAGGTAAACGAAGTTGCTGCTGCTGATGATGGGCTAGCTATCCTCAAAGCTTTCCTTGAACTGCCACGCTCTACTGATGGGGCTGGTCCAAGTGGAAGTGGCCCTGAAGCCTGATCCTGAAGATCCCTTCCCACTGCTAGGATAGATTTAGCTTGTATAGATTTTTTTTTTTTTTTTTCTTGTAGGCGGGTAGTTACCCGGCCATTCTTATAATGAATCTTTGTGAAATATAAATCTTTGTGCGGGTAAGACCGCTTCTTTTATTGGATTCCTTGCTTTGTAAACGTTGTATGACTTGCATACTTTAGTTTAAATTAGCAATTTTCCAAGTGTTTAGAATAAGTTAACCTTTGAACGTGGTAGATAGGTGTGAAGTTTTGCTTCCTCTTCCGTGATTGTGCGGGTAGGACCGTCACTTGCACGTAGTAGGATGGCTAAACTTTACCCATATCTGACCTGCGTGTAGGTTTTCCTCATCCTTTGAGGATAAGTTAACCTTTGAACGTGGTAGATAGGTGTGAAGTTTTGCTTCCTCTTCCGTGATTGTGCGGGTAGGACCGTCACTTGCACGTAGTAGGATGGCTAAACTTTACCATCTGACCTGCGTGTAGGTTTTCCTCATCTTTTGAGGATAAGTTAACCTTTGAACGTGGTAGATAATAGGTGTGAAGTTTTGCTTCCTCTTTCATGATTGTGCGGGTAGGACCGTCACTTGCACGTAGTAGGATGGCTAAACTTTACCCATATCTGACCTGCGTGTAGGTTTTCCTCATCCTTTTGTTAGAAATTCTGTTTTGAGCCGTTCGACGCGCGGTTGTCAATAGGTTAGTGTTCAGTTTCCTCTTATCATGATTCATGCGGATAGACCGGGTACTTTCATTTAGTGGGATAACTGAACTTTTCCCCTTCAACTGACCTGCGTGAAGGTTTGTCGTTCTTTGGGGTTTATGCGGGTTTTGCCACCTTCCCCATGCAACGACTTTCCACGTAATTATGCGGTGAAAACCGGCATATTAGTGTTGATAGTTCATAAAAGTATGAATGTAAAATCGTCAGCGTCAATGTTTTAAGGAGAATCATTTCCATTAGAAGTGGCTCTTGGCCTTTTCTTTACAAATTCGGAATTGATTTACATGCAAACTGTGTAAATGAGCTCCCTTCCATGTTGTTGGGATGGGAGTGCCATCGAGCCGATACGCACCTGGTTCGGGATCTCGTTCTTTACGCAGCATGTAGTCTCCATATTGAAGCTGGACTTTTATTCGTGTTTTCCCCAGCTGGGGTTCTACACGCATCAGCCTGCTCAGCGTTCATTGCGCCACGAGGTGCGCGAGCGTCCCATCTCTGACGAATGCTTCGATCATGTCCTTTACGTCTATGCATTCTTCGGTGTTGTGGCCTTTTGTCCTGTGAAAGTCACAGTATTTGCTCCGATCAGCATTGTGACGATGTCGGATTATTTGAGGCTTTGGCAATGGGAGCTCCTCGGTGGCGAATATCTCGGTGACGCTTTTGGTGAGCGGCGTCCATCTGGAGTTCTTGTTTGTATGTACATTATCCCTTCCGCCCAACCGATGCTGCAAGCCGGATGAGGTGTCAAAGTTTACTCTTGACTGCCAAATGCCTAGCTTCCGCTTTTTGTTTAATCGGGCGGTGAGAACGTTGTCCTCTCTTGTTTTCTGGGTGTAGAGGTTTGTGCTCTGTGGGAGATCTCTACCCAGTTGCTTCTCCGTTTCCGCAAAGCGTTTAGCTGATGTCATGATGGCATCCCATGTGGATGGCATGCCATCTTTTCCTGTTAAGGTGCGGATGAGCTCTGGGTCGTTCGCGCCCTGAATAAAGGCAGCGCGAACAAGATCTTCGCTAATGTTACCCAGACTTAGCTTCTTCGAGTTGAAGCGAGTGATGAAGTCTAGCAAAGATTCATCTTTTTCTCGAATGCATTTGAGGATTGTCCATTGCTCCTCGGTATACTTTCTTTGCTGGCTAAAGTGTTGGCTAAACTTCTGTTGGAAGTCTGCCCAGTCGTAGATGTGGTTGACCGGTAGACGATTGAACCACTCTCTAGCAGCCCCAACCAGTGTCATTTGGAACATGTAACACCACGTAGGTTCCGTCCAACTACTGACGGTTGCCCCCGCTATGAATCTGTTCAAATGATCATCTGGGTCGGATATACCATCATATGTGCCTATGCTGGACATTTGCTTGGCACTTTTTGGGGCGATTGCTTCTGCAATGTCCCTTGCAAATTTGGACGTTCCCGCATTTGCAACGTTTGGTCTGAATGTTTTGGAGAAGTCTCGTGGACTTCCACCTGTGCTTTTTGGTTTGAAGGCTTGTCCAAAATGCCTTCTCGGTTGGGAATCCGTTTCCTTACGCTTCCCTTTTGCCCTATAGCGAGGGTTCGCGTCGGAGTCGGATTCCTCCGAGTCATCGTTCAAGTATTCTTCGAATTCGTCGGCCTGTTGGACGGAACGCAAGCGTTCGTCCAACTCAGCTTGGAATTCCTTTTGTCGTGCCTCCGCCCATGCCTTAACTTCATCGAGTGTTTGGCGGGGGAGTCTTCGTTTCTCTAACTGGGTATCAGTGAATCCCAGTGGGCGATCATTTACTGCTCTTGCTCCAGCTTTGGTAACTGGGGTAGTGTTCGTGAAATTTACTTCACTTGCCCCGGCTTGGGGAGCCGGGGGTAGTGTTTGTAAAAACTGTGTTGCCGGTATTCCCCCCAGTAGCTGGGGTTGTGGCTACCGGAGTTTCTTTAACCATCTTAGAAGTTTGAAAAAACTGGAGAAAAATGTGGTTCTAGCTTTTCCCACGGATGGCGCCAATGAAGAAACACTAAGTGAACCCCGGGCAGATTACTGGTAACCTGGGGGTTAGGTAGATGTTTCCCACGAGGGGTTAGACCCAGAGAAGATGGTTCTTCTGATAACCTGCAAAACAGACACCGTGAGCTTGTCACTGAGAAGGGGGGGGGGGGGGTTCCTCCTTGTGACCACCCTCCGGCGTGAGAATCAGACTAGATTGCTCTTTAAATATAAATGTATATTAAGAGATTGCTAGAGCAGATATCAGATATAATATGATGATATAAGATAAGATGAGATGGTCATACCATTTGTGGTATTTATAGCCGAAGGTAGGTTCCCAAGGAGGTGTGGCCGGCTGCAACAGTGTTCCTGTTCCACCAACAGTGGCCTATGCACATGCCCTGCTGGTAGTTGGTGGGTAGGCAGCGGCTGATAGTGACCAGGCCTGCTGTGTACTATTCCTTTTCCACCAACTGCCGGCTACGCACGTGGTATGGCAGTAGTTGGTGAGTAGGCAGCGGCTAATAGTGACACAGTACAGGAGCATGCTGCTCGCCATACTGTGTCAATAAGCTGTCGTATCTTTAGTCAGATCTTTTTCCCATACCTCGTCAGGTACAGTACAGAAGATCTTCCCGTATCGTACGGACTGGCTTATTTGGGCGGGAGTATTCCCCCTCCCGCCCTTGTGCGGGATTGTTCCCGGCTTTGCTCATTCCCTCAGGTGACACTGAGTGATTGAGAGCTAAGTGCCTTGTGCGTGTAGCCTTGCTGCGCGGGTGGCCTTCCCTGATGGCTTGTATCCGAGGCTGCGGGGACAGGCGGAGTCCTTCACCATTGGGAGGCATTTCCTGTGGGACCAGCTTGCGTACTGCGCGTAAGGACGTCACGTCTCTGAGCATGGTTGGTCCTACGGATCCAGTTGGTTTCTGCGCAGACGTTCCTCTTCAAGGTGAGTCTTGCGGGTCCAACTGGGCTCTGCTGGGACCTACCTCTTCAGTCATGCTTTCCATCTTCCTACTAGCGCCCTAAAATTTGAACCTCTTATTCCTATCATCTACTATGATGGGCATGCTCTAACCCCTTGATTTTCCTTTGTGACATAGCCTCATCCTATCCCATAACCATAATAACACCTTCAATTTTGATTAACTTATTTGTACTACCCGGTAGGTTAAATATCACCCCACCCAAATATAGGCGTACAAATTTTATTCATAAAATTATGTTATGTTCTTATTCGAGATTCCGTTTAGTATATCTGTCATAAATTTTTTGTGAAGAGATATCTAAGCACTGAAAATGTTGCACCTGTCTGTGTTGCAACTAAGCATTCATGAGGCAAACTTTTATGGAAACCAAATTACTTCGTACACCTTAGTTAATCGTATCTCTAACACTTAGTTATAAAGTTCTATAACCTAGATTAAATTTTGAGGACGAAATTTCTATAAATATGGGAGACTGTAACAACCGTGAAAATACGGCCAATTTTTTTTCCATTTGACTGTTATGTATCCCGAGAGATATGGACAAGAGACTATTGAGTGACGCCCAATTGATTTGCCAAGATGCCGATAGACGAGTCCCGATACACTAAAGCCCAACTAAAATAGAAGAAGTCCGGTACCTAACCCAATGCTAGAATAGGGTCGACCCAATACCCTCCTATAACCCACACTCTCTTGGGTTTGGTCCAAATCGTTCAAGCATAACTACTTGTAACCTAAGAGGCTTGGCCAACTAGAGGGTTATAGACGGATTCCATCAAATAAATAAGAACCAACAATATAACAGAATTTTCGTTACAAAAAACTGTAAGCATCCATCAAATTTAAATAACTTATTTAACACTACTACAACAAGTGCAAATATGCATTTCATTATCTAACTTACCTATTTATAACGGAACTCTCACAAGATAATAAAAACTATAGAATGCACACAAATTTTCCATGATGATTATACATGCATAAGATGATCATCCATGTCCCCTGGTGTATTTTTTTTTAACTTTGATTATAAATACTGTATGTGTAACATAAACCTTGGAGCTTAGATTTTATTAATAACCCTGGTGGATTAATAAAGCACCATACACACTATATTTAACAAACTTAAATAACAGCCAAATACACTAAAATGAATTCAAGTTTTAAAATTCACTTTACCCAAGTCTAACCTTGTATCCGTCGACCTACACCAACATATATTTGTTATCTATTTCAATTTTTCTTTCACCTTACATAAGTATATTAATATTAATATCTAGAATATATCTGCATATACATAATACATATTTAAATAATCATGTCTTACTAAATCTCATCAGTATATCTCCCTCTCTCCTATTACTTTCTTTTCAAACTCTAATATACTACAAGATCTCCAGGAGATTTACAAAATGTCAACTACTATTGTATATCTTTCAAAAATCTCTAGTGTCTACAACCCTAAGGTCAACCCTTACATCATACAAAGACTTTTACACATCTATAAAATCCTACAAGATAATCTTCTGATCTTTCATTCCTCATAACATTCCATTATCTACTCTAAATTTCCAGCCATCTTGAAACCAAACATCGACTTCTTTGAAGACATCCCTATCAGACCAGAGCAATCCAAGTGTTCATTAAATCAAGATAAACACATGAAATCTATCTTCATTAATCCTTATTCAAATCATGCACCGATGCAAACTCTAAAATCTTTCCAGCCATGACACCAGGAACCTCATGTCCATTCTGTTTTACTACTGGATATCGAGTCCCAAATAGGATTCTCGAAACCATCTTCAAACAAAAGTTAGTAGCCCCTTGTAATCTTAATCTCTGCGTCCATCAGTCCCAAAATCAAAACCCGCTCTTGTAACATGAAGCTCTCCAAAATCCTAATCTACTTCAGCATTCATTTGATCAGTCAAACCTCTCATCCATTCACTTCAACTATCCAGCATTCTCTCTAGTACTCCAGCAAAAGTTGATCCTTTTAAGTACCCTAGCCAGCCATGGTCTAATCAGAAGCCTTGAATTACCCTTTTCGGGAGTGCTCTAATCTTCTCGGGTTCGCTACTTTGATCAGTCAAGAGGAAGAGAAGAAGCATCCTAGCTTGAATAGAAAGTTAACAGCCCTTGGTGATCCCTTTCTCGACCTACAACAGTCCTAAATCGATCCGAAGAAAGTCTAAAAATAGATCTGGCCGGGTTCATCTCCATGACGGTTCATCCCAATCATCGTTTTCTCGTTTAGTATCTTTATTTTTCACAAAAATTTGTTCTAAATTCTTTACCCCCCTAACATGACCATGCTTTCCACAGAAGTTTTTGTCCTATTGGAAGTTCTTATAACCTCCTTGAATCAGCTACGAAAGTAGGTATTGATTCCTAACCTGTTTACTCGTCTATTTTGCTTAAAATCATAATTTTATACACACTATAGGCACCCACGATACCATACATATACAAAGCTTCAAAATTGTTATTCTCAATTTATGATTTCTATATAACCTGTCCAAAAAGATACATGCTTGCACATGATATTATAAACACAAAAACCGTTAAATTACATTTTAAAGATATCCCCTAAAACATAACCGCGTAATGCTTACAAGAAATATTAAAGCCACTTATTTATAGTAAAATTTGTTACATTAAAGAAATTATTACGAAAAGTAACTTTCTATCGATTTAAAAGCTAGCTACTCGTACGATAAAACTGACAACATCGAAACTATTAATACACATTACATGTTACTTATACCTAAAATATATATTTTTACATATTATATAATATGAGAGTATACACATATATATTAAATTACCAAAAATTAAAACCATATTTTTGAAGTACTATTAAGATATATGTCAAAAACAACAAACTTATATATTCAAAATTGATATAATTTTAATTTATGTTTACATAAGTCATTGGATACAAAATCTTATTTTATTATCAACCACCCTCCAAACAACCTTACTTAACGAATCAAAGATATATGACCTAGGTCACATGCACGTTTTATATGAAACACATACCATCATTTATGACACGTTGTATGAATTTAGGAATGTCTATAACTTGGAGCTGCTTCGACATAGCATACAAGATTTCATTATTAATTTTGTCTTCACGCATAGACCCAGGTGAGTTCATGCACTACCCATTTTCTTAAATTTTTTGGTGGATACATACTTCTATATGTTTTTAAACTTATTGGTGTAATCAAGACCGATTTAGCTGCCTTAAACAATCCCCGACTTTGTAGCACAATTATTAACTCCGAAAGGAGCCACGAAATATATGGGTAGTACTATCTGGGAGACCCCTGCACACAGTGGGCCTGAATCATGGGACGACTACCCGCTAAATGATAATATGTATATCTTGTGACATATATATCCGTGCCATTTGTAACTTACGTTGGGCAGACATAAGTGTAATTTGACCCATTACAATAAGGGGTGGGTAAGGGGTATTTATTTTAGATGTTCACAGGTCGTGGACACGGGTTTGATTGTGAACTTGCTTAATGTGCACCATACTATTTAGATCATTTTTATATACATGTTTTCATAACTAAAACTCATGAACTCACCAACTTTTTAGTTGACCCAATTATTTTAAGCATGTGTTCAGGTACTTTTATTCGGATTTAGAGTCTTAGACAAGAGTTCGCTTGGAGATAGAAGATCCTTTTAGAAGACTTATGTCGAACCTTAGAGCTTAACCTGAAGAAGCCGTACATTTTCACCTAATTAGATGGTAGTTAATTTTATAGCTTTGTAGTTGTATTAGACATTTGATTGTAACTTTGACTTAGTGTCTTAATATAAATTTGTTACCTTATTTCCGTTGTGTTTTGGTTGGCATTCAATCGTCACGTCCAGGCCCCTAGTCAGGGTGTGAAAGTTGTGGTGGTGGGTGGTGGTGGTGATGAACAGTGGTGGTGGGTGATGGACTATGGTGGGTGGTAGTGGCGGCAGACGGTGGGTGGTGGTGGCGGGGGTGGTGATGGTGGTGGATGGGGGTGGTGGCTGACGGTGGTGGTGGTGAGTGGTAGACGATGGTGGTGGTGGACGGTGGGTGGTGGTGGGTGGTTGACATGGTGGTGGTGAGTGGTTGACGGTGGTGGTGGCGGACTGTGGGTGGTGGTGGTGGCAGCGGACGGTGTATGGTGGTGGTGATGGACGGTGGTGGTGGCGGCGGAAGGTGGATGGTGGTGGTGGTGGTGGTGGACGGTGGGTGGTGGTGTTGGTGTTGGACATTGGGTGTTGGTATGATGTTAAGAAGTGTGAAGATGGTGATATTGGCTTATTTTTTAAGATCATAAAAGCAGTTTTCAGATATTTTTTTAAACAAACAGTCTTCAAGAGCTTATGTCTCCGCGCCCGCAGACATAGACTCCTTGCAGACCTTATAAGCAAAAACAAACACAACCTAAGTGTAAAACAGGTCTTCGAGTAAGCTTTGCAGCTTTTATCTTTTTCGAGCAGACCTAGTATCCAAAGTGTGCTGGGGAACAGTTCTCCGGGTAGACTTTACATGAAATATTTTCCAAAGAAAATATTCACCTAGCATGCCTCAATCTTCTTGACCGTAGCAAACTTTGCCCGATATGGTCCTATGAGCAAACTTGTTCTTTAGAGATCCCTTCAACTCTTGTTCATGAATAACGTATTGACCGTTTACAAGTGTGCCAGATCACTGTAGACATGTGCTGGTAGCACTGTAGCTTGCTTGGAGTTGAACCTTGCCCGACAAAATCCTTAAGATAATTCCTTATCAACTTTCTTCAAGCATGCTCGGACCACTGTTTATTAATGAATAACCTTGCTAGAACTTTCAAAATACTTGGCTTCAATAGCTTGGTTTAGCGAAGAGCTTGCTGGGAAGCAAACCTTGCTTGGCTTTGAAGAATAGCCTTGCTAGACAAAGTGCACCCCGCTCGGATTGACACTTAAGAAGACTTCAAGAAGATAACTTTGCCCGGAAGGCAAAATACCTTGCTAAGCTAAGTAAAAGCTTGCTTGGAGGCCGAAGTGTGCCCAGTGTCCATACTTAGCCATTTTCAGGGAGGTTGAGAAGATCCCAATCTTTCTTAATCCATTTTCTCATCCCAACAATCTCCCCTAGATTGGAACACCCTCAGTTGTACCAAAACACCCTTGTGATTACATACACTTAGTCCAAAATACACATCGAATTTTAAAAGTCAAATTTACATAACATAATCAAAACATTACTAGTGAAAATTCTATCCAGTGGACATTACAAAGGAAAACCTAAGCTAGATACATATTTTCATCTTCTGGAGCTTGAGGCTGCTTGTCTTCTTCCCAATCTAACACTTCCTGCTCTCTCCTTGAACATGAATAGTAGTTTATGATAAGGGTGGTTTTCAGCCAAAGTCCCTTAAATCATTATCATGCAGGAAAGTTTAGTCCAGATCTGTTCTGACATTCCCCAAGGCAATTCCTTCTGAATTTCTTAGAATGTAGGAATCATCTTCTTCTTTGTAATCAATTCTATCAATCTTACAATTTTTCTGGACTTCCAGGTTGGGCCTTGTCATCCTCCTTCTCATACTAATGCAAACCATCATGTTTGCCAACGGGTCTCTCTCCTTCACCTTCGAAATATAACCAATCTCAGCACTGGTGATCTCCTTCATCCTCTTTGACCTTCTGGACTTTTCATACTCACTCAATCTCCACATCCTCTTCTTATTCAGCAAAGGGAATCCATTTCTGGCTTCTTCCTTGATATATTTCGACAGTTCATTCTTTTGCCTTCCTGCAAGTTTAATCATGTTATGATAATCATATAAATCCAGACTTGCTATCTCTTCAAGTTGTTCCCATTTAAACTGAGCAAAATCATCCGTGAAGATGATATCCCGTAAATCTTGATTCCTCATAACAACTTTCAATGATTAAGATACAGAGTCATAAAAGAGCCTCTTTGGTAGGTCCACATAAGATGGTGGCCTATTTTGTCTTTGTTGAGTGGCTCTTGCTGCAGGAATTTGTGATCACCTTCTTGATCTAAAGTTTTGGCAATATGGGCTAGTTCAAACAATGTTTCTTGCTCACCAAACTCCTCATCAGTCATGGATTGGGCAATTCTTTCCCTCTCCAATGTTTCAAGCATAATATCAGCTTGCCTCTTGGCAGCATGTTCAACAAGTTCATCTTCATCATCCATATCATTACTATCAGGTGTATCAACAGGTGTGTATACATCAGTCTCAACAATGGCTTTCCCTTTTTCTCTCCTCTTTCTCACTTCCTCAGATTCAGTTGGAATGTTTTAAATTTCGTCCATAAGCCTTTTCAATTCTTCATCATCAGCCAACTTCTTGGAAGTTTCTGTATTTTCAATCTCTTCTGTCAAACAAACTTCCTCAGTCTCAGCCCCTTCTTCCATAATCACATTAGTACCAGTAGAATCAGTTGCTATGGCCTCAGTTGTTAACACATTGTCGGTTTTTTGAACATTCACCTCACTGTTAGTCTCATTCTCTATCTCCTTCTCCCTCTCCTCATTCACCATTTTCTTCTTTGTTATTGTATCATTGGCATCATAGTCTTGTTCACCCACATTAGAATAATCACCTTCATAACCATCTTCATCAAAACGTCTTTCTTCACTCTCATCCTCAACATCACTATCACCATAAGCACTTAATAGTGTTTTCAAGCCATCATCATCAGTATTCACAACCACATTCTCCTCCTCCATTCCAACTGTAGCAGCATCAGTTTCAACATTAATATTCTCCCCCTGTTTTGGTACAGCCGAGGTCTTCTCAATCTCAGCATCCAGGGTGTGAATTCTGGTCAAGGTTTGTGCCAACTGAGCTTTTAGATCGTCATTTTCTTTCCTCAACTTCTCATTTCTCTCCCTCAGATCCACATTTTCCACTAACAAATCCAAGTTCCTTCTAAAAATATAATCACCAGGGGAAGAGGTTTGGGTTTGTGATTCATGTAAAGGATCAGGTATGTTGGTTTGGGTTTTGGTTGGTTCAGTGGGTGGGCTTGGGCTTTCAAAAATGTTTTCTCTTGTTGAGGGTAAAGGGTGTGTGAATAATTATGAATGTTCATTGATTGGGTGGGTCTATGGTTTGTGAATGGGTTGGGGATTGGAATGGTGTGTTGGGAAGATTTAGAAGGTGGGCTGGTACTAGCTATGGGATGTAAGGTTCATGGATTTCTTGGTTTAGTTTTGGATGAGGGTTTGGGTTTGGGTAAGTGGCTGGTTAATGGTTTGAGGTGGGCTTTGGGTTGAGGTTGGTGGGGATGGAATATATGAGTCAGTTTCAGTTTGTGGTGATGGGGATGATGTTTGGTGTTGGGGTGGTGTTTGGATGTGTTGTTGGGATGGGCTTGGTGGTGAGGTTGGTGGTGTAGGTAAGGGTTGGTGTTGTGTCTCCCCCTATGCTTGTACATTATCAATCTCATCATCGGCATTTACTCCAACATTTCCAGCATCTCCATCTCCATGATCATCATATTCACCTCCATTATCATCTGAGTCATCATCCTCATCATCCTCCTCTTCACTATCTTCCTCCTTAGAGGTCAGTTCTGGTACATGCATAATCTCTACATTGTGATCAACTAACCATGGCAAAATGTTAAACTCTGCTCGAGGGTTAAAGTGGTTTGTAGAAGCCAAATTTGCAATTCGTGTTTACACATTCGGATCTTGCAATAAATGTGTTGTGCCTGAGGTTGGCAGATTTGGTAATACTCGGTTAAAAATGATCTGTAGAAATCTCGGGTAAGCAAGAAACTTGTCTTTGTTTGTCTTCCTCAAGTTGCCAACCATTCCTTAAAAAATCATTTTGGAGAAATTAAACGGTAGATCATACACAACTGCTACAGTAGCATTAGCTAAATCACAGCTCATCAATGTCCAAGAGCCTTTTCGAGGGGCATATCCCTGAATAATATGATGAATTAAAAACCTGTAAGGGTTTGGGAACATCCCCCTTTGAAATTGTCCCTCATGGACATTTCCTTGGTAACCCATTGTTTGCTGAAATATCTTCAACAAGTGATCAGTAGTGAACTGGATAGGGTTATGACCATCATCATGTAATTGTAGACTTTGTCGAATCAATCTTTCAGTAATCCAAATCTCATGATTAGCCACAGTAGCCTCTAATCGCCTACCATCTTGATCGTCATAAAGTTCGGCTGAGTACCAGAAATCCAACTGGTGGTTTCTATAAATCACCGGGCACTTAGTTAACGAGAATTGCAGATTAGATCTTTGAAGCCATCTAATCATGTCAGCCACCGCTTCATTATCAGCAGTTACTTGGAGAAGAGCGCAAATGTTGTGCTTCTTCTCAAACAGATATTTAGGTTCGTCCTCCATATCTGTACATACACAAACAAAAACATATTAAAAGCAAAAATTAGTCATAAAGTTCATAACTTTGACACATTTGAGATCATAATTTAAAGAAATAAAGAAAGAAATGTCTTTAAGAACCTGTTCTTCGACAAATTAAAAACCTACAAGAAAAACAGAGAGTTAGTTCAAATGAAAAATAACTGCCCAATTTCATATAATTATTGTCGGAAATAAATCAATTGATGCTTACCGAGTCAGAATTTCAGGGCTGGTTAATTAGGGTTTGAAAAAATAATTAGGCGGTTAGTATTCTGGGAACGAGAGCAAGAGAGAAACTGTATAGTGTTTGGAGAGAGAAGTGAGGCATGAAATTTCACTAACTCCCTCTTATATAGCGGGTTTTAAATGCATTTTGTCTTTTTGCGGGAAAAAAGCTGTCAAATAGTGAAAATAACTTATTTTAAAATCTTCCCCTTTAAAACCTTGCTCAATAAAGCACATTTAGCAAAGCTTGCTCGGAAAAGTTTATTTCACAAAGCTTGCTAGGTAAAAAGAATTTTTCAACCTTGCCCGTTTCAGAATTTGTTTAGAAATTATAAAGTTAAAAATAAATCTAAGAGAGTAAAGTGAAGGAAGCTTACTCAAAATACAAGATTGCTCGAGAAATAAATCACAAGACAAGTAATCAAGTATAAATCATCAAATATGCAACCTTGCTAGGAATCAATTAAGACACCCAAAATAACAACTTAGAAATATTTCTAATAGTCAACCATGCTCGAAAAACTGAACGTATCATAAACCTTACCCGAAAACTTAAAACAACTAGCAAATATTCAGTTAAGTTCATTATCATACTAAAGTGTGCCCGAAAACAATTGAGAAGTGCAATGTGTGCTAGAGAAGACTTGTCTATCCTAATATGTAAAAGTATACTCTAAACACAAAGTGTACTCGAAAATATGAATAAATCATTTAAGCACATACATAATCATCAAGTTTGCCCGGATATCTCAAACAGTTAAAGAAAACAACAAAGTTTGCTCAATTGCTTAAGAATATCAAAGCTTGCTAGGAATCACATATTCAGACATAATCAAATGTAAAGCTTGCTAGAATAAGTCAAATATCCTGTAAAACAGCTAAGTTTGCTAGAATAAATTAAACTTGTTAAAGTTTGCTCGAAATTGCATAACCAACCATAAAGCTTGCTAGGATGATGTCAGGTCCCCTATTTCAGCTGGATCTTACTCAAATCATGTCATAACTCACACAAATAAATGTGTCGACAAGGGAGTTAATGACGGGTTGCTATATTTAGAAAGATTACTGTTTATTAAAGGCGGAATCAATAATAAACAGGGTAGTTGCTATCAATATTCATATGTAACTAACACACACAAGATTCACTCAAAAGATTTCCATTCATACGGAGATCATCATACAAAAAGGATAATCGATTTAGGGTTTTTTGTAGGAAACGGCAGTGGCTCAATAAATATTCTCACACGTATTCAGCTGCCTATTTTTCCGTGTTGTGTCTTTTTTCTATCACCAGGTGTGCCCTAATTATTCCTTTTATAGGTCTGACACTTTTGGACAGCTGTCATTCCTTCTAGAAACCCTAAATGCTAAAACATATTCAGAAATAATCCTAAGTGTAAAACAAGTCTTCCGGGTAGGCTTTGCATCAATTTTGTCTTTCCGAGTATGCTCTGCCATCCTTCATAACTTGGTAACATAGAAGTGTGCTCGGGATCAGTTTCCGGGTAGACTTTTCTTACTCACCGGGTAGACTTCAATCTTTTTGACTTTGCCAGACTTTGCCCGACAAACCCTTACGAGCAACCTTGTTCTTCAATGGTCCCTTCAACCCTTTGCTAGTGAATAGCTTATTAGCAAAGTGTGCTTGGTAGCACTGTTCCTTACTTGAGTTGAACCTTGCCCGATGATTCTTAAGATATTCCATCAAGACATCAAGCATACTTGGACCATACTTATTAATGAATACCTTGCCCGGACTTCCAATTACTTGGCTTCATGAGATTGGTTAGCCAAAAGCTTACTCGGGAGTGAACTTTACTTGGTTATGAAGAACAGACTTGCTTGATAAAGTGATCCTTGCCCGGATAAGCATAAACTAGTGAACCATGCCCGGTAATACACTAATTTGCAAACCCTGCCCGGATATCCACTAAAGAAGACTTCAAGAAGATAACCCTGCCCGATAGACAAAATATCGTACCCAGCTAAGTAAAAGCTTGCTCGGAAGTCTAAGGTGTGCCCGGTTCCATACTTAGCGAATTCTGAGGAGGTTGAGAAGATTCCAATCTTCAATCTGAACAGTTTTGGGTCAAATCTTGACTCAACAATCTCCCCCTAGATTGGAACACCTCAGCTGTCACAAAACACATCTATAGTTACTTACACAGGATTAAAAATACACATCAAATTCAAAATCAAAGTTACATAATCAAATTACATAAATAGTTACATATTCAAAAGCTATCAAAAGACATTACAAAGTAAAGCCTAAGCTAGAAATTTCTTCATTTCAGCCAGAGGTGCTTGTTAGGCATGAAAAGTCCAACTTTTCTTCCTCTCTAAAGAATCTTAACAGTTCTGATTGCTTAGCACTTGTAGGCCTTTGCCTTTCTTTATAATCCGAGAGATGCAGTGCTGCAATCACAGTCAGGTGCCAAAGATTGAATTTTCTGAAGTCAGTTTTAGAGAAGATCTTTACAATCTTCTCTATTATCCATCATAACATTCAGATGTTCAGTCCTGGAGTCATAAAATACCCCATTTGGCATAACATTGTAGTTGAATGAAGGATTCTTGGCTTTTACTCCAGCCTTGATGAAAGGTTTATCCACCTTTAATTGTATCTGCTTTGTTTTCTCTTGAGAGATTTCTGACATTTTCCTTTTCTTTGTTAAGTTTTGTTTTGAAACAAAGGATGTTGTCATATTGCAGATTGGCTTTTCTTTGGATTTGCCTTTCAATGTCATTTTAGAAAGATCAATCATCTTTCTGGATAATCCCTTGTTCTTTGCCTCTAGAGACTGAGCAGCTTCTTTCTTCTTGTTTAACTGTAGTCCTTTCATTTTCTTGAAATTGCTCAAAATCTCTTTTCTTGTCATGCCTTTTACTGAGTCAAAGGGAATTCCATTCTTCACCAAAAATTTTGGTTTTCCACCATACTTGCTCAAGAACTTTTGAATTTTATTTCTTGATCCAATTCATCTTCCAATTTCAAACCTTTCAATTCATTGTCTTGATCAATCTTCTTTTCACCCAAAGCCTTTGAAATCCTATCAATGACGGTGTCTAGTTTCTCCTTTACTTCTGTCTCAGATTCTTCTTGCTTAATCAGCTTGAGGAGAGATACCAGCACTTCATTTGGAATTTCTTTGTCATTTAAGCACTTATCAATTACTTCTTGTGGGACTTCCTACAGATTTTCACTATTTACTTCATCCCTTGCCTTTTTCTCATCTTCAAATAGTTTCAACAAGCTTACTTGTTCTTCAAAATCTTTGTCAATCAGTGTTTGGCTTAGAAATTGTCTGTCTTGAATTTCTGTCATTCTTTGCACATAGACCCTTTTGGCTTCTACTTCAGATTCATCAATTTCTAAATTGTTGACTTTTCTTTTGGGGAACTGACAATCTGAATTTCATCACCTTCTATAGCAATTTCCTTCCCTTTTAGCTTCTTTATTTCTTCAAAACGTTTCCTTTCATCTTCTGGAACTTTGTCAGTTTCATCATCTGAACTATCTTCTTCATAGATTGAGAGCAACTTCAATGAATTCTCTCCCTGATTCAGTGATTTCTCCCCCTTTTTTGGGGCAGGTGAGGTCTTCTCAACCTCATTCATTAGGGTTTGAACTATTTGTAACGCCCTCATTAGTTCTTCAGAAAGATGATGCTTGTAGGAATTGAGATTGCCTAGAGTGGAATCCATGTCTGATTTTCTGTTAACAGATGAGCAAACAATTGACAGTTAGATTTAAAACAATGTATATATTTATGAGAAGAATAGAGATTAAGGGATAAAGAATGTTTCAATTCAAACCGTTGTCTTGAATGATAATGAAACTGAAATATATAAAGACAATCTCTTTAATGGATGTTAAGACAAACTTTAAGTACAAATCTGCAATTAAAAAAATATGGATAAAGTTCTGTAAAGTTTGCTTTTCTTTTGTATGTCAGATAAAGAGAGAATCTTGAAAAGTGTTTTGTCTTTTAGCTCATAAATTCCTTATCTATTTAAGGAATGGTTGCTTTGGAGTATGTCCAGAAATGGTAAAGTAGATAAAGATAAAGCAATTAATAAATTTGACAAATTGGATTCCCATAGAAATTTCTCAAATATAAATTAAATAACTTAATCTAGCATAAACCCTATCAGAATCAGAAACACATTCAATCAAGCATATTTTGATGATGGTATGCCCGAGCAACCTTCTTTAAGCAAAGTATACCCGAATAACCTTCCTAGAGTATAAAGTGTGCCCGAAAAGACATCAAGCAGACAGTGTACCCGGAAAGTCAATTTTTGAAATTACCAAGTATATTGAGGGAACAATAGTGTACCCGGAATATAAAGTGTGCCCGGAAGACAAAGTCTGCCCGAAAACACTTGTAATTTCAAAGCAATCATAATCACAAATAATACATAGCATGTTCGGAAATAGATTAAACATAAAACACCTAAGTGTGCTATAGTCTAAAATTTCAAAGTTTGCTAGGATAATCATATTAAAACATCAGGTATGCCTGGGAACTAAATTAAACAGTTTAGTCTACCCGAGAAAATTCAAATCATCAAATTATACCCGAAAAAGACAAACTTAGATAAAAGTACCTAAGTGTGTCCGGAAAGGTTATAAAGCATAAAACCTTACCCGAAAATACGTATTCAATCATAAGCAATTAGGCTTGCCCGGAAAGTAACTAAACAGTAACTCTAACCGAAAAGTATCAAATACTTCAAAGCATGCCCGAAAATAGTAAACCTAGATAAAAACATCTAAGTGTACTCTGAAAGGATATAAAGCATCAAACCTTACTCAAAAATACATATTCAACCATATTCAACTGTTTTGTGCCCGGAAAGGTTAGATAACATCAAACCTTACCCGAACTTACATATTCAACCTATTAAAGGCAAAATGCAACACTGTTTGACTTAAACCACTTGTCAAAGACATTTCTAAGTTATGTATAATTTCAGATCATAGTTTAAGAGCAAATGGTGCATTTAGAGATCAAATTTCAGTTCTGTTTCTCTTCAAAACAATTTCTTTTGTAAACTGAAAAGATCTCAGGAATGGGATCATATTGACTAAGTAGCTTTCTCAATACTTCATTCTCAGCATTATTATGACTACAAAGACAGGTCAACAGCAGGTCTAACATGATTTTCATTTCTTTGGTGATATGATTAATTTTCAATTATATTTGCAGAAAATTTAATGGATAACACATGTTGTGTTCTGATGCTCCTTATCTATCCTCAAGGCTTATTTGGCTTTCTCCAGATCACCCCAATTTGACTTTGACCCCCTGGTTTTGGTTAAAACTTTTAATGACAGAACATATTTTTGAAAAATTTATAAGATATTTCTTTTCAAATCTACAACCATTTGTGAGGTTGAACATTGGACTTACATGCCACACAAATCGGACTTACAGGCCTCTCATTCAGGATGTTTAAAGGACTTATATGATTGCCTCCACCCTTGTAGTTCTGGAATTAACCCTCATGTTTGTATTTACTTAATAAAAATTTGTGAACATGTATCAACTTTTGGTTGAATAAACATTTTGAAATTAAAGTAGTTCACAGCTGTTCTTTGTCATTCTTTTAAAAGATGTTTCATTTTGGGTAACCAAAGACCAACAGGCTTGTGTATGACTGGATAATCACTTTTCTGCCTATCATTTGAAAAGATTTATCTAGGAACATGCATAGACAACAATGTAACTCCACATAAATCTTAGCATTTTCTTTATGTTTATATCACCTTAGATTTTACATATCATGAGAAAGCAACCATACTTGTCAATGACTGTACTAAGAGTCCTTTTAGCCTAATAAATCCATATGATTGGCTAAGTAGTCAATGTACTATCATTTCCTATTAATATTCAGTTTAATATTCAATCACCCCAATGTCTCTTTATTGTCAGGTAAATGGCTATTCTGTTTGACCACAAGTGGTTAACAGAACCAAACATACGTTGTGAATATATGTCCTTTCAAAGTCAGAGCTATTGACATAGTTTTAAGTGAAGAAATAGAAAACAAGTTATAATTGCCCCAAATGCTTTCAGTTTTCTGGTTAATGGCTATCCTTTTAATCTTTGCAGATTGCAGGACCAAACATACACAAGTGTATGTCCTTCCAACTGGGCAAATAACATAATTTTTAGCAAAGATAACTACCTGAGACTTTTCATTGAAAAATCCTTCTTTTAAGCTTCTTTTAAGCTTGAATTGAATAGTATTATCATGTCTCAACACCATTAACAACTTGCTCATGTTTTGATCAAAATTTTGTGATTATGCAAAAATTCATTTGATAATTCATTTGAAACCATTAAATTTGACATAAAGACATATTTTGACACAAACAGTTGTAACATATTCAAATCTTAATCATTCTTAACATCATCAAAACAAGTAGACATTCTTAACATTCATAATCTAACCTAACCTAATAACATCAAGATGATCAGATAACATACATATCCAAGCAATCATAATCAAGTGATTACTCATGACATCAGATAAGCATTTAAGCAGTTTAATAAATCCAAACTACTTATCATAATATCAAAACAATTAACTGATAATCAATCATTAGCATCAATGACATATAAATAGCACAGATAATCAGTTAAGCACAAAACAGTTAACAACAAACAAGTAACATATTCAATCAACACTCAAAGTATGTGACCTCAAGCAAGAATAGTCAATTAGCACATAGAGACACACACTAAGCACACATCCTCAATCAGACCTCATCTGAGTTGATCATACCCAGAGCTTTCAAAAAAAAGTTGAATTCGGTTCTGTCAAGTGGCTTGGTGAATAGGTCAGCCAAGTTGTCACTTGTGTCAACTCTCTGCATTTCAATCAAACCTTTTTCATTACAATCTCTAATGAAGTGATGTCTGATTTCAATATGCTTAGTCTTTGAATGTTGGACTGGATTCTTGATAGTAAAGTATGCAGCCGTATTATCAATGAAAATAGGAGTGTTTAGAAAATTCAAACCATATCCAGCATTTGGTTCTTAATCCAGAGAACTTGGGCACATCAAGCAGATGCAACAACATATTCAGCTCCTGCAGTTGAGATTGAGACAGTTGTTTGCTTCTTGCATTGCCATGACACTAGCCTTTCTCCCAAAAATTGACATCCACCTGAGGTTGACTTCCTGCTCATGTTACAGCCATCATAATCACTGTCTGTGTAGGCAATAAGGTCAAAAGATTGGTTCTTTGGCTACCAAATTCATAAGTCTGGTCTACCCTTTAAATATCTAAAAATTCTCTTAACAGCATTCATGTGGGAGACTTTTGGACTTGCTTGGAATCTTGCACAAACACATACATCAAACATGATTTCTAGTCTTGAAGCAGTAAGATACATCAGAGACCCAATCTTTGCTCTGTATTCATGTTCATATACTGGCTCCCCCTTTTCATCAGCTACCATATTTTCTTTGGTATCCATAGGAGTTGAAGCAGTCTTCAAATCATTAAATTTTAATTTGTCTAGGATGTCCTGCACATACTTAGACTGGTAGATGAAAATCTCATCAGCTTTCTGCTGAACTTGCAATCCAAGAAAGAAGTTCATTTTCCCCATTGAACTCATGTTGTATTTGGATTTCATTACCCCTTCAAACTCCATGCACATTTGTTGAACCAAAGATGATATCATCAACATAGACTTGTAATATCAGTAAGTCTGATTCTCTTGTAAAAGAGTGTCTTGTCAATGGCTCCTCTTTTGAAACCATTTTCAAGAAGATGATTTGACAGCTCATCATACCATGCTCTAGGAGCCTGATGCAATCCATAAAGGGCTTTATGAACAATCAACCAAACCATAAAGAAAGGGCTAACCATTGTCATGCGAATGGGCATTGGTTACCAAGAATGAGATGTCGGTGAAACCATTGTCAATGCGTCGGACGCCGGCTACTATGACGGTTTTATGATCATACTATAATGTGAATATGTTGGACCTCTGCAAAATGTAATCAAAATAAAGCAAGTAAGCAAATAGCAAGTTAGGCATAAACTGATATATACACAAAAGGATTAAACAGTTGCGGATTTGAATACAAGATAATAGATATGTACTGTAAATACGCATATGTCCACAAAAGGACTTAAAATGAGTAAAAAGGGGAGTGATTACTCACCTAATCAGATGAACTAAATACAAATGAGGATGATGAGAAAAGTAAACCCTTCAGGTTACACCATCACAGATTCCTAGTTAAATAATAATAATATGAATTAATTATAAAAGATATAACTCGATTTAATGAATTAGGATTTCGATGTGATTTGAATTATGTTTGGGATTTAATATTATAGATTTGAACGATTGATTTATATAGTTAGAATCATTAGTTTTATTGTTTAACAATAATTATCCTTGATAAAATATATAACTAAATACTTAAATAATTTAATTAATATAAGATATGATTGAAATAATAAAATCTAAATTAAATATACAAATTAAATAAAATTTAATTAAATATAAATTGAGATATACTTTTAATTATTTGAATAAATAAGTTACCAATATATCAATAAATAGATAATCATAATAATATGTAATTATTTGAATGTAATATGTAATAAGATGTAAATAAATATTTTGTTTAAACCTTTTAAGGAAAAGTCTAATTAATACGTTTATAATATATATATATATATATATATATATATATATATATATATATTTTATATATATATATATATTATAAAGGCGTTCAAGGACGAGAAAATACTAATATTGGTGTCGGGTTTTATAAAGTAACGTTAATTTAATATTACTAAGAATATGCTTATAATATATATATATACACACACACACACACATATAAATATATATGTATATGTAAACGAAAGCTTTACGAGATTTGACAAGAAACACAAACTTCAAGGTGTTAGTTTTAATAAAATAATATCTAATTTATATTTGATATTAATTAAAATAAGTTATGAACCAATAAAACCCTAAAATCATGATTTTGTTAATCCGTTAATAGTTTGATTGAATAATGTTAGGGTTAATTTTATATGGATTTGGATAATCATAATGCATAAAATAATTGCTTTATACATTTCATGATTATGTGTGAACCATAAACGAACCCGGCGACCTGAACGCAACGTTGGTTAAGGGTCTGAACGGCTTGATTAACACAATTGCTTGAGGGGTTTACGTCTCAACATGGTGATGAAGGAGTAGGTCCGTTTAATTGAATTTTGATGATGTCTAAATAGTATATACGAATTTTGTTTAGGACGGTATCTTTAATATTACACACGGGACCGTTTATTTATTGATTTCTAAAATTAACATGCCGGTGAGAGTCGTTTAAGCATCAAGAACGATTTGATAGGATCATTTCCATGATTACAATGAGAATTAAGGATCAAGAAAAAATCGGGTTGTGGGTTGCGGGTTAAAAACGAATCCGGATAATGGGTTTGGGTTTGGGAATAATAATAATATAAAATGTTTAAGCAGATTTGCAGTTTAGTACTCGAAGTTCAAAAATGAAAAAAAAAACGGGTTAAAACTAAGGTTTATGGGTGAAAATATATATATCTCAAAGTTAATTGTGTATATTAAATAAATATATAAACACATATAATAATTACTCGATAAACGCGATATTTTAAATTAATAAAATTAGCCGACATAAAACCGGGTGGGGTATAATATATGGAACGACCGAGTTGTTACACAACATAACAGAGTCTGATGATATTCTTCCGTAGCTGTTCCGGCACAATATGCGGGATTAGTTAGTTTTAGCTAGTTTTAGTTTTACTAAACACAATTTATTAATGAAAATTTTTGGTAAATGTTACACTCTAAAGTTTTTGTTTCAATTTAATGTTGTATGTTCATAATTTGTTCTTCATGATCTTGATACTTTTATAATAAAAATATCATATTTTGGTTATAAGAAATCACTATGAGGAAATCCAAGATAAACAATTTGATTTTTTAAAAATTATGTCAAAACTAGTTATTTTGCAAGAACAAATATGAATATTATCTAAATGTTATTATCCTTGATCATCTTAAACTTATAAACCTTTTTATTTTAAATTTGATGATATATACAAAATGGTTTCAATTAAAGAATTATTATAATAGAACTAGTATACTTGATTTCTCTAAATAATTAATTATTATTTATTTTGTATCAACATAAAATATCTATAATTCCCTTTAAAATAATTCATGCAAAACATTTAAGTTAATTAATTAGTAAATTAATCATTTATGTTACTAGAAATAAATAAAATGTTTGATCATAAATTGTTATTAATACTGTTATATAATCTTATATTAATAAGTTATAAATTATTCTTCTACAAATCATTCTTCAACTAATAAATATCAAATGCTTTATATAAACTTTAATTCATTTTTGTTAAACTCATTTTAAATAAAAAATCCCCAAGTCACCATTTGCCATAAGATAATTAACTTTATAATTCCGGTAGCTAGTCCTTGATTTTGTATCTTCGTTTTTATTTATAGTTTCGTGAGATTCGATTGCTTCTTTTGTTAACTCGCTTTCGGTTACTATTTCAAGTTGTCTCCAATATCAAAGGTGAGTTTCTCACACTCCCTTTTTACTCTTTTATAACTTTTAGGGGTAGCATATTTATCCTAACCAAATTGCAATTTCGCTAATTCCTTATTTACAAACTACAATTCCCTACATGGATTCTGCGTTTACTTGTTACTTGCTCAAAATTACTTGCACATGGATTACTTCAATACAGTATGATCATACGACTCCCTTTGCGCTCAAGACATTTGTTGTTATGAGTGGAAAATGGCCTCATTATCCGAGTACGTTGGTGCACAATCCCAACTGGAAAGGATCATACTTGGTGCTTATCTGAGTACGCTCGTGCACAATCCCAGCTAGAAATGACCTTACTTGCTCATTTACACTTGTTCATGAAATTGTATGGTTTTTATGTAATTATATCAAAACTTGTGTGAACTCACCAACTATTCATTTAGTTGACTTTATTTTATATATATGTTGCAGGCACATCTATTAGAAGTTATACGAGATTAAGACGTTAGTACTTAGGATATTCAAACAAATGACCAAGATACTTTAATATGTGTATTTATATGTATTTCTTTTACTTCCAAACTTGTGTACTTGTTGTTTAAATCAATTAATGGTAGTATTGTAACTTAATAGTGTCAAATGTGTTTTGAGCAATCTGTACGTCACACTGAGGCGTATTCCTCTTTAGCCAGGGTGTCACAGATTGGTATCAAAGCCGTGACTATAGAACATTAGACGTGGTGTTCTAGTTGGTTATAACTTATTTTTATTTATTTAGGGTTGCATGATTAGAAATTATGTGGGCCCTATTTGATTGTTCAAAGCACATGCTTGTGACTATTTTACTGATGATTCAATTACTTCAATTACACAAGCACATAAAGTCCAAGGTTATGCCTAAAAACAAAGATTTTTAAACATTTTGATCAAATGATTTTTTTTCGGTGTTCCAATATTTATTCTTCTTAAAGATGGTTCTATATGGCGAGTATGTAGTAAACTGTAAGGGGGGCGTGCTTGTTTTCCGAACTCTTGAAACCTAGGTTATTGGAACCTAAGGATAAGCAATGAACATAAATCCCAATCAGACGCGAGACCCGATTGCTTACCTGTAGAGTTCGGAAGGGGCGTGGACTAGGCCAAAGCATACCACTTTCAACGCCATATGAATCACAAGTTTAAAGCTTTCAAAGTGACCATGTCATCTTTGTGGAAAGGAATATGGTTGCACTCCTAAGGATGTCATAAAAGTCATGGTGGTTCATGCGACGTTTGACTCCGACTCTCAATGTTTTACCATGTGTTTTAATTGAAAGTCTGCCAAGTCGTGGTGATACACGAATACCTAGCTTTCAGTTCGATTCAAAAACGCATTTTGATTTTGTGTTGTAATACGAAAATAGTCGAGTTTCAATGTGATTATTTAAGTTATATATTCATCTATTATTATGGTTTAAAATTAAAAATTCGAAAAGTCATGGTGATGCATGAATAGTCAATTTTCAATTAGTTTTCTATATTTGTATCTATTCATTTATTTTTATGGTTTGAATTGGGAATACAAAGAGTAATGGTGGTACATGAACGCACGATTTTCAATTCGGTTTCATTACTTGTATTAAGTTTGATATATTTTTCATTTGGTTATTCAAAAATTTGCGAAATTTTTAAGGAAATTAGCATTCCAAATTTTAATTCATGTGATTTTATTTCTTCACATATTTTTATTTTAGATTTATATGGATTATATATGATGTTTCTTTTGGTTGTTGGTACGAACTTCATATTTACGTCTCATGTCACGCGTATCATCCACGTATCGCAACATATCGTCTTGTTACCCTCGACGTCGCCCTAAAAATTCAACCCGCGAAGTGACAACTCATACTATCGCACTATTGGTCACCGTAATCCAAACCATGACCCAAAACCCATCAAAACCCGTATTAACCATGACAGTAGATCCAATAACTTTGCTTGAACCGATCCAAACCCAACAAAACTCTTGGGCACTCAAACGTAACAAAAAAAAAATCTTGGCACGGGGACTCACCCTTTGTATAACATGCGTAAATCCCACCACTCCATTACCATACAAATGTGATAATTTTAGCCACCGCCTACTACCAAAAACCTATACATATTCAACATCACATATTCACACAACAAGTTACCCATCCATTTATCCCAACCATATGCCTTATGCTCGTACTTCAATCATGCTATCATTTCAGTGACCTGAGTACCCTCGCACTACTCAAAAAAGCCTAACTTGTTTCCGCCATGCAATATCTTAAACCACGTCCTCTAACCACTTGGATCTCACTCGTAGCCTTACACCCCTACTTAGCCCCTTCATACTCGTCAAACATACTTATTTCTATTATTATTATTATATTTAAAAATCATGAATTTTCACCTCATTCAATATATATTTTTTTTCGAACACCTTATACTTATAATTTCAAATCCTCAAGTTATTTTAAAAGAGTTAAATAGTTAATCAAGTTGATGATCTTCAAAAAGACATTAAGTCAAACATATGGTTATATTAGTATCGCTATTATCATTGTTATTTCATTACTACTACTATGGTCACTATTATTATTATTACTACTATAATTCTTATTATATATTATATTATTTAAGGTTAAATGAAAATACTAAATAAAGTAAAATCGTTGTTTCAAACAAGTCCTAAGCCATTGATGCTATTATATTATCATCATAATAGTTTTATCAAAACGAGTCATTTTTAGTTGCAGATCCTCATTAAAGTTTCATAGGACGTCGCCATAAGGGAAGCCTTTATTTTACATAAAAAAATTCATAAATTGTCACAAACTTTAGCATAGCCAAGAATTTTTATTTTTATTACCAAGCTTTTTAAAAAGTTATTATACTTTTTCGATTTTCATAAATTTAACCGAATTTTAAAGAGAACATTTTCCTCATTCCCTTCGTCAACGCCAACAAATTCAGTTGAGAAATCATAACACCACCCTCACCATAACCTTTATACCTCAAATCTACCGTCAAGAAACAAGTATCACAAGTTTCGTCTTGTTTTATTTTATTATTATTATTATTATTTTTCTTTTTCATATATATATATATATATATATATATATATATATATATATATTCTATTTGGAACCAAAACAGTTTTATGTATCAAATCCTTTCGAGGATAATTTACAAAGTTTATAACTGAGTTTGGCTATTTGTGATTGCCGAGCCATTTTCGTTGTCATTCATGGTAGCATTGCTGAATTTGTTTACTATCATCTCAATCTCGCATTTTATGACCGATTTCCCATCAACGTAATCGTTTAGTGGAAGTTGAGATTTCAAATATGTTTAGGTACGTGTTGAATTTATATTACTTTTTACACGAATTGTTTTGATTATTTGTTTAGTTCTCTTTTTGTCAAATGTTTCACCGAATTATTTTCTTGATGTCTTATCAATCTGAGAACAATGTTTTACTTTTAATTTGAAACATAAATAGACTTAAGTAAACAAAAGAAAGCTACATATTTGATTCAAAAATATTTTGGTCACACGCACAGAATCATATTTCACGGTTGTATTTCCGAGTTAACTTGTTCTTTTCTGTTACAGGCTACAAAATCTGGGTCTTAAAGGTTGTTTTTGGTATACGGATGGACTGAATTAGCAAAAAAGAAAAAAGAAATACAGGTCAGATTTTTCACACATTATACTTATATTTATTTGTTTATGCATTTTTTTTCTTTTCAAGCTCAATGCTTAAGTATTGTTCTTGACTCATAAGTAATTTGACGAGTTAAGCTTGGTTGCCTTTGGTCCAACACTAAGGAGAGACTTGAACCTGATGTGTGGCTAAATTAGGAATCGCTGACCAAGTATATATAATATCGGTTTGAAATGAATTCTTGGTCCAGTTCTTGTGTATGTTCGGGTTGACCCAAATCCTGCTCTCCCCTGAGGTCAAAAATATATAATAAATCATTTGTCTAAAATCCATAAGAGTGTTGTTCAAAAATGAAATATTTTGATATGATTTTTCATTTTACAAATGAAATAATTTGACTTAATCTTGAATACAAATTTTGAGCTAAACGTTTTACCTGTTAAACACTTTGAACTAACAATTCACAAATAGAACAATTACGAAAAAAGAAAAGAAAATATGTTCGATAAAACAATTACAAAAAATGAAAAAAAAACAATTTGTTCTTTTCATATCGGGCCTTTTTTAAACAAAGCAGTGATTATTATTTCATGGTTAACTGCATTAGTTTGTCAAGTCCCCTGACCTGACCTTGGAAGGTTAATTATTATATTCTTTTGTACCGAGCCAAGTCCTTGATTTTTTAACTTTCAAAGAGTTTTAACTTGGCCTGTTTCAAGCTCTGATATTATTGCGCGAGCTCGGCTCTTGTGTATTTTTTCGACTTTAATTAAAATAACTATCGATGAAAGAAACAGTTGGATCCTATTGATTTGGTTAATCTTCTATACACAGTGTTGTTATCAATGGCATTGTGATGTGGTGCTCTGCTTATTTTTAGCGGGAGGTATTGCTGGAGCAACATGGGACATAGTGGGGTGTTGTTTAAAAACCGAACTGAGCCAAGCCACTCATTTTTCTTAACTAGCTCAAAATGTGCGCGACCCGTGTTCAGGTCGTTTATAAACGAGTCACAACTTGTTTATTTAAAAAATGATTAATTTTGTTTTCTTTACACATTCATTTACATAAAAATTGAACATCTTAAGTATATTTTTTTACTATTTGCTTGTTTGTTTGTTTGTTTTACTTTGTTGCTAACTTGCATAGTATTTTCTTGTTTGTTAACAGTTTGATTCAATTCCGCAGATTGTAGATGGAAATCGAGGAACCAGTGTCGGTGGGTTCAAAGTTGCTGCACTTCAAGTCTTCAACAGTGGATAAGAGAAAAGGCCAAATGCTTCCAAAAGGGTTTAAAGTTGTCGCTCTTCATGGTGAACAGGTTGTACACAGTAAGCAAGCTATTATTATTATTATTATTATTATTATTATTATTATTATTATTATAAAATAGTAGTTAACATGAGAATTAATTAATGAGTAACAAACGAGCCTAGTTCAGGCTTCACTTTTGTAGCTCAAGTTGGTTTGCAAGCCTAAACGGGCCATATTAAGTATATATATTAAGGGTCAAATAGATTGCGGGTTTTACAGCGGCTTAAAAAACAGCAGTTAGATCAGGGGTGAAACTTTTTATTAACCTACTAGTGATCAGTTTAATTTTTTTTTTAAAAATAGAGTCATAAAAGAGTTTGTGCAGCTTTTAACGGTTTAGGAGTAATATTGGTATATTACAAAGTCTAAATACCAGTCCGATTGTTTCAGGTCAGATTAAGTAAGGTGTTTTGGAGCTTTTTGTGCGAGAGGGCCGAAGTGTTCCCGTGGCCGTTATGATGATGATCCTCTGAGCATGGCAAAATGAAAATATACATGGATCCTCTATAGATGTTTTATGAATTTTACTTGGCTTTAATGGAGTTGATAGACGTACCAGCTAAATCAAGTCAAATGTTTGCATTACGAGCTAATGATTTCTATATGTATTTACATTAGTATCTATAACTTAACTAATATACATTTTGCAGCTTTTAATATTTTGAGTGGGATGAAAACGATGGATTGAATTTGGCTCAGCAGGTGTGTAGTAAACATGTTTATTTCTTATGGTTCATATATGTATAATCTGCTTTCTACAGTAAGCTGGAATGATTTCATGACGTACGATTCAAGGTTTTTGACAGCCAAGTTGAAGGTTCTATGGGTCAGAAAAGATGAAGAAAAGATGACCAAACAAATACAAATATTAGTGGTGGTGGCTGTCAGAATAGTACCACAAATGGCACAAGTTAGAGTGTTTTCTGTCTCTGGGCTGTATCAAGATCCACGAGCCGACTAAACCCAGCTGACCAGTGGGAATTGCTAACTAAAGATCAAAACATTAGTGTTTAGTTAACTTGGTGAAATCGATAGTCAATAACTGGTAGACATTTAGTGACCTTGTTGTATGCTACCAAATAATTAAAAGTGTGTGGTTTATTTGCTTGGATTAAAGTGTTTTATGTGTTCGGATTTTTTTTAAATTGCTACGTTTATTAATGATATTATCTTATTCGTATGTTTGGTTTGATTTAATTAAAATCTATAAATGGTATGGATAGATCACACTGAAGTTATGAAAAAAAAAAAAGAAAAGTAACATAAATGCTATACAATATATCACGAGATTGAAAATATAATGGAAACGAGTACCATGTTGTAAGTGTGCCGACGCATCGTGCGGGTTTCAACTAGTTAAATCCAATTGATTATTGTCGAGTTCATGTTCAATCAAAAAAAAATCAGTACATTCTCATACCTTGTTAACACGGTATATATACCACTAGATAACGTGTATATTTGAAATGTATTGGATACAACTTATCCGGCGTATAAGGGTATATATATCATCAAGACATATGCAATGTATAAGTAATCTGTCTTTACAACGCATTAGTGTGTTATACCTTATCCGCCGTATATGTCACAAGCGTATATGGCTTATAGGTGTAAAACTTATATGTTGTAAACATCAAATTTCACACCCATGTAAATTAATCAAGTCCAAGTTAATGACCTTGATTAAACAAGAATAACATAATTAAGCACAATTTTTCTGAAAATGAATTGTTTAACAAGTCTATATTATTGACCTTGTATAAACAGATAATGTTTTAGCTTTTCAAACCATGATAAGATTTTTAAACAACAACTCAGTTTTTCATTCCCGACAAATCTTCCCAACAGACATTATCCCATTCATCAAATGTTAAAATAATACTCAGAAATACCAAATCTTTTTGGATTTTAAGATATGGAGTAAATGAAATTCAAAGCAGTAAATTTACAAAACATTGAACACACACACATATTTTTGTCAGTTTCAACATGAACCATATTGATCAAGTTGTCATTTCTTCACAATTTTATATTTCAGGTTTATTATAACTAGTGTTAAGTCAGTCATTGGTATTGTTATCCACCTAAACTTTTCAACAAACTTTTATAAAATTTTTGTTATATGATTAAAGGTTCAATTAACCACACAATATCAAGATACTATCAGTCTGTAGTCTTGATTTAGGCCTATTTTGATTTTTGCCAAGTCACCCAAACTTGGCCTAAACCTTAGAAATAGTATATCCAAATATATTTCAAATTTTAGCATTTTAAGCAAGTAATTCCCATTACAGAACATACCCCTGTTATCAAGCAATACCCTAACTAT
This sequence comes from Bidens hawaiensis, assembly GCF_021521415.1. Classification (NCBI taxonomy): domain Eukaryota; kingdom Viridiplantae; phylum Streptophyta; class Magnoliopsida; order Asterales; family Asteraceae; genus Bidens; species Bidens hawaiensis. The sequence continues at coordinate 49,343 of NW_027499967.1, read as the reverse complement.
TGTGGGTGCATGATTTGTTGTCCGCGGTTGATCGAATAAGTTAAGGATAGTTTAGTATTTATGTTTAATGTAATACGGATCATTCGTTAAGCATAATTAGTGAATGAGATTCATTCGTTATAGACTAAGCTCATTCGTTAAGTTAGAGAGCCCATTCGCTACGGATGTTAGTGAATAAAGGCTCGTTCATTAACGTATTGGGAAGCCATTCGTTACGGGAACACCAATTCGTTACTGATATTAACGAATGGGGACTGAGCCTATAAATAGGCAGTTCTTGTTCATCTAAGGTAGGAGATCCATGCTTAATGTATTAATGTAACGTTTCCATGTTGGGTTCTTTTTTGAATAACTTAACGTATGTAATGTATACATCCATTAACGTATCAATGAATTATTATTAACGTAATCGTCTCGGGTGTACGTATCATCTCTTGCAATCAGATCCTGTTTATAACGTGATATAACACTTTAACAAGTTTCCTTTTCCATGGATGAGTATGCACGATTTCATCTATATGGCTTCATATACATTGTGTCTCTTGTGGTCCTTTTCTTGAAAGTAATAAGACGCGATCAAGGGGACAATGTATGACTAACGGCGTGGTTTGATCAAGTCAGTAGTGACTTTGTACAAAGAACAGTAGTGACTAGTGTTGTTACCATGTTTAATGAATTATAATGGAAGAAAAACTACGGGTTTGCCTTTTGGGCAAAATAATATTCACATTTGGGAATACCTAGATGATAAATCGCATAAAGACCCAATGGAGACCGGAAACCCAAAGCATCCCATCAATACATGATTTAAGGCCATAAGACCATACATCGTTTAAGTGTTAACCATCAACTAGAAACTTAAAACATTTTATTTTCTAGTTATAGAGATCATACTAAGACATAAGGCTTAAGTGTGATAGGCTATCACATAACTTCCTTTATTACCAAAACTTCTGTTAGAGAACTAACACCCCTTTCAATTTGGATATTTAAGTTAATATTACTTACTCTTTCTTACTCATTTGTTTAAAAGCCTACCAATTCACTAATTCAATTAATTACACAACCTTTTAAGCTTATATTTTAACCGAATATGGGACTAGATGATCAATGTACTAGCATCTTCCCTTTCTGCTTCAAAAACTCATTTTGAGGAGCATTTTCAAACTTTTTGGTGTTTAATATATTTGAATGTTTTTGTGTTTTTCAAAATTTATATTGGTTTTGATTTTTCTCAAAAATCCCCCCCCCCTAAAATTTAAAACCCATTTGAAAAACCAAATATTTACAAAAACAAAAATTGACACTAATGAATGGTCATGCGAGGTCCGAATCCAAAATCTCGGGATCACTCTCTTTCCCAACTCCCAAATCTCAGGAAAAAAAAATGGATGCGACAACATACTCAATTTCACAGGTAGACAGTGATACGGTGGTGCTTCTGCATTGCCATGTGACCATCCTACTGCCAAATAATTGAAATCAAGTAGTTGTAGACTTGGTATTCAACATACAACTTCCATAATTTGAATCCGTGAAAACTCTCAACACAAACTCATCATCCCTAGGATACCAAAGATGGATTCTAAGAAAACTTTAGATACCTAAGTATCCTCTTGAAAATTATCAGATGTGAGAGTTTCGGATTTTAACTGATATCTGGCACACAAACAATTAGGATAGATGATGTCCGACCATGAAGCAGACAAATACAGGACTTAACCAACCATAGATCGGTATAACGTTTTATCAACCTTCTCCTCGGTGGGATCAAGGACAACCCCATGATTCAATTGTAAGGGAGTACTGATTGCTGGTGAATCAATCATGTTGAACTTCGAGAGGATGTTGTTGACATACTTTGTTTGGTGAATGAAGATACCGTCAGGTAAATGTTCCACCTAAAGCCCTAGGAAAAGCTTAATCTCCCCATAGCGCTCATCTCAAATGGATTTCATTACAACTTCAAACTCCTTGCACATACCATTAGTTGTTGAACCGAAAATGTACAATCAACAGTTCCTCGATGAAAGTCGTAATCCAATAGATGTTGTGACAAAGTTTCATACCAAGCTCTCGGGTCTTGATGAAATCGTATAACGCTTTATCAAGTAAGTACACCTTGTCTTTGTGAATTGAATTGACAAACCCTGGTGGTTGTCCCACATAGAATTCTTTTCCAAGTCTTCCGTTTAGAAAATCAGACTTGACATCTATTTGATACACTTTAAATCCTTTCAAAGATGTAAATGCCAGAAATATCCAGATAGCTTCAAGTCTAGCAACGGGTGAATATACCTCATTGTAATCAATGCCCTCGCGTTGGTTAAAACCAAGAATGACCAACCGAGCTTTGTTTCTTACAATAATAACATTCTCATCACACTTTCATTTAAACACCCATTTTGTATTGATTTTCTTCTTATCTTTCGGTAAATCTACAAGCTTCCAAACACCTAGTTTCTCGATTATAGCAATTACTCGTGCATGGCATTAACCCAACTCTCCTCTAGTTAACACCTCTTTATTAAGTCTTTGGTTCAATTTGAAAGATAAAACATTTGTACGAGAATCGATTTTGCATGGGAGAAACTTTTGTGTTAAAACACCCGAGGCTTTGTTCAATTTGACCTCTTGTTTGTACCCTAGTGTTTAAATCTTTAATAATATTCTCTTCTGAACGGTATGGCACAGTTTGTGGAAACACTCAAATCTTGTTGAAGATTTGTCATATTTTCTTCAACATTCATCTTAACCGAAACTTGGAGTTGCAACAGTTTCAATTAACTTTCCATCTGATTCACCATCGACATAAAAAATAGGAGCTGTCTTAAGAACATGTAGAGCAGGTTCTTCTTGATGTTCATATTGAGGTTCAAATAGCACACCATTATGAGAGGTCGAGACCACTATTTATACAGGTTCTTCAATTTAACAATCATCAAGTTGTTGCTTAAATAACACTGAAATAGCTTCATCATTAAGCTCTTCCTCTGGTAAATCAAAGCATTTCCAAAAATCGTCATAATCTAACATCCATGCATCTCCCGGTTTTTGTATTGGAATAGTGTCACGTTGACAATCCACACGTTGTACTTGAAAGTCCATGCTAGGTAAGAATACTCGTCTTAACGGACTAGCATAGCCTACAAAGAAACCATTTAAAGTTTTAGATCCAAACTTGCCATCAGAATCAAGAACAGTATATGGATATCCAAAAGGTTCAAGCCACTTAAGATTTTGCTTTCTACAATTAGGTAACTCAAATCAAGTTTTCCTAAGTCCTTTCACAGGTAAAACGTGGTTCAACGTGTAACATACAGACACCACAACTTCTGTCCTAAAACTAACACGTAGTTTTGAACCGTCTAGCATGGTTCATGCAGTTTCTATCAAAGTTCGATTCTTTCTTTTGGCAACTGAATTTTTTAGGGTGTAAGGTGCACTGAAGTCATGAAGAATCACGTGATCATTACAGTATTCCAACATTAGATTGTTCTCAAAATCAGTCCCATTGTCACTTGGGATTCTTTTGGTCGGCATATTTTTCAAATTCTTTAATTTGTTGAACGAAATTAGCAAGCTATCAAATGTCTCATCTTTTGAATCTAAGAACATTACTCATGAGAAGCTAAAGAAGTCATCAGTGACCACTAGATAGTATAGTTCACCAGTGACATTTTTTACATTCACAGGACCAAAGAGATCCATGCGCAAATGCTCAAAAGGAAAGTTGATAGAGTTTATGATCTTTGTTGGATGTGACATCTTCTTTTGCTTACCTTTCTTGCAACTCAGACATTCTTCATTAGAAATTTATGATCAATATATTTATAAGGGTTTAAACTGAATTGCAGACAATATAATAACTATCAATATTAATACTAAATCTACCAATTTGTCGGCAGACCTTGGAAACCCCGTTTACAGTTGACCCACTCGATACTTCTAAACTATATTATATTTGCTTAACAGAAAGTATCCATATATGTATAATAATAGTGACTTATACGCCGTATAAGTCTTTGACTCTTTCGTCCGTTTAAGTCATAAAAATTATACGTTCGTATAAGTTAAATACTTATACGCATTCAACTTCAAACAACATTTATATTGACAAATTTCACACTTTCGAATCCTATCAAGTCCAATTTAATAACCTTGATTAATACATCTGACGTTTAAGCCCATTTTGAAAATTTTTTGTTAGAAACAACTGCTTGATTCAGGTTCTCGGATATCCAAACTTGATTAACCATTCATCAAAGTCGAAAATAATACAGATATGTAAAATCTTTTTGGTTTTTAAACGAAGGCTATAATCAAAAACAAAATTTTTCAAAATACAATTTACAACATGAGCAGAAGGAAACATATTTTTGTGAGTTGAGAAAGGAATCATATTGATCTATCTGTTCTTCCATCACAATATTATACTTCGGTTTTATTATGTCTGGTGTTAAGTCAGTCATTGTTATTGTTGTGTACTTAAACTTTTAAACAAAAGATTCAGAGACATCAGTGATACGATTAAGGTTCTGTTAAGCACACAATGTTAGATAGTGATCAGATTAGAATTTGCAAATCTTTATTCAGGCTTAACTGATTTTTACCATGTCACCCCAACTTGACTTAAACCTTAGAATTTGCAAATCTAAACATTTTAAAATTTTTAATATTACAATCTTAGCAACAATGTTCCACAACAAAGCATAGTCTCGTTAACAAGCAATACCCTAAGTTTTCTTTACCATGGATGAGTATGCACGATTTCATCTGTCGGCTTGCGGACATTGTGTCCCTTGTGGTCCGTTTCTTAATGGTAATAAAATGAGAGCAAGGGGACAATGTATGACTAACAGCGTGTTTGATCTAGTTAGTTGTGTAGGTTGTACAAAGTACAAATTGATCGAGTTTAGTGACTTTTCAGGGTTCGCTCTGAGAGCACATTTTTAAATATTTACTGAAATGAATACCAAGATGATAACCCGCGTGAAGACCCGATGGTTCCAGAAACCTAAAACATCCCATCAATACAGGATTTAAGGTTATAAAACCATACACCATTGAAGTGTAGATCATATTAGTGATGCGTAAAACACTTTTATTAATTCTATATTTTTGGTGATCTACCGAAACATAAGGCTTGAGTATGATAGCCTGTTACATTTCTGCCTTCCTTACCAAGACTTTGTGCTTGAATTCTAACCCGTCTTTCAATCTGGCTAGTTAGGTTTATATCACTTATTCTCATATTTGTTTGTTTAAAAGCCTAACAATGCACCGAACATTAAGCAATAAAATTTTATACCTAATTTTACTGGTACTTGGAACAAGATGATCCATGTACTATCATCTTCCTTTTATGCTTCAAAACTCATTTTTGAGGAACATTTTCTATTGTTTTTATATATTTAACATTTTTTAATGTTTTTGACTTTTTGGATTTTTAAATGGTTTTGTATTTTCCCAAACCATTTCTCCCCCCTAAAATCAAAACCTATTTACAAAACTTTGATAGAATATTTACAAAGAAACATTACCTTGATGAATGGTTACACAAGGTTGGAATCCATAACCTCGGGATTACTCTCTTTCCCACCTCCGAAATTATTAATACCATTAAGCCCCAACAAATACAAAAATCTTTTTTTATTGAAAGCTTTAGTAAGGAGATCAGCTTTTTGTTCATCGGTGTGAATTTTCTCTACAGTTATCAACTGCTTTTTGTAGCAATCATGATGTTTGTAAAACAAACTCGATTTCTGTGCTATTTATTATTGTTTTAGTCACTTTTATATCTAATATTTAATGTTTTGTAACTTGCTTTAGCATGATCTTACATAATTATATATTTTGTAGGTTGCATTTTTTAATAAACGAGCTTTTTAGGATCAAGTGAATCAAAACCAGTTTTACCAAAACCAAATTAGGATCAAGCTTATCAAAACAATCCAAGAAACCAGTTTCAAAACCATAACCAATATACCCCAATCAAAGACAAAATCAGAACAACTTTCAACAACCCCAAAATCAACAAATTATTCCTCAACAACAAAAACCTCAGAGAAATCAGAACCCAAGTCAAGCCCCTACAAACCATTAACAAAATAGGAACAATCAAGTTCAGCAGGCTGCTAACAATCACCAAAGGAATCATGGAAATGTTGCAGTTTCCCATGAACCTCATGATGGTAACTTTGACTGGAGTAACCATGCTTATGACATTGAAAGAGAAAATGCTTCATACATGGCAAAGATCAATGATGTTGAAGAAGCTTTATTCTCAGGTACTTTCTAAATATTGTACCAATGAATTGTTGTTTATGATTGATGACTTGAAGAAATAAGTAGGAATGTTGCAAAGTGAAATTAGTAAGAAAGATAGTTTCATCAGTGTGTATAAATCAAGTGAGAAAACATGTGAATTACATAGCAAAGAACTTGAAGATGATTATATGAACAACTGTAGAGTCTAATCAAGGTATGTTGTTGAGGTTGAATAATTGAAGAAAATATGCACTGAAGAGAAACTCAAGTGTGCAAAACTTCATATAGAAGTTGATTTTTTTTAAAGATTCTTGTTGCCACTGGTAACATTAGTGGAAATATAGAAAATAATCCTGTTCCACCACCATTTAATGACAACTTTTTTTTACAAGTTGATAAAGGGAATAGAGATGCTTATCTAAGTCTGTTTTTGATAATAAAAGGAATTCATGATGAATTATGAGAATGTTGTTGTTAATGGTGAAGGAGAATTTGTGATGACTGAAACAGATTATTGTGATTCAAAATCTGTTAACTCAGGTGAAAATGAGTTGATATAGAAGAATGGTGAAACAAGTGACTCTGTCAAGAGCACTACGTGTACTCAAAGCACAAAATTCAAAGTTGTTGCAGTTGCAAATGTTCTGGGAAATGCATAGAGAAATCATCAAATAATGTTTCATCCAAAACCAAAAGAGAGTCACTAATGTTTGTTTCAAAGATGAAAAGACGCTATGAATCATAGAGAAGAAAACATGCAGTATTTGATATCTATGGTGATCCTGAAGAATTACCATGAAAAAGAAACCAAGCTTAGTATGCAAAGAGCTGTGGAAAATACAAACATCTACAAGAGAAGATATTAAAGAAAGACAAAAATCATGCAGTGAACTTAAGAACAAGATGCCTGAAAATCAATCAAAGAAGATTAACGACGTTCATCAAATATACCATGTTTATTAAAGTCATGAATTATTTGATGTTTGTAATAAGACAGAGCATGTCCCAAGAATAAAAAAATTTCAGTCCTTCAAGAAACAATGATCAGAGAGGAAACATTCAAAGATTGCAATTGTTAAAAGTTTTTCAAAGGGACTACTCCTCAAAGTAAAGAAAAGATGGAGTGAAACCACCAACACCAAGTGAATAGTATAAGAAGGGAAATTCCATTGAAGATCATAATTTCATTGGGAAGGTTTGGTGTAGAATTTGTAATGTCTATGGGAATCACATAACTTCTCGCAGACACAACATCATGCCACAATGCATTGATCTTACAGATTCAAAGATCTTTGGATAAGATTTTAATTTTTAGAAGAAAATATATGCTGCTTATCTTGAGAATGGAAAAACAGTTTGTGTTCCAAAAGATTATGTGAAAGAGAAAAGGGTGGTTAAGAAGAAACTTTTCAAATCACCATGTCTGATTCTTCAAGTGTGAATAGTTTTTGAAAGAGTTCAAGTATTAAAACAGTGAAGAAGAAATTCAGTCCTAAGTTGATTGCTGATGAGAAGTTTCTACTTAGACAAGGAAATGAACCAAAAGGTCTATTCTAGAAGACAAATGAACAAGCTCCAAAGATTATCTTTAGAAGAGATGAACCTATTATTGAATAATGTTTAAGTGTTGACTTAAAAAAAGAAAGGTCTGAAGAAAATGGTTATGATACTGAAGAATCATGTTAAATTGTTTATGAAGATTCTAAACCTATTAAGCCTGTTACTTATTTTACTGAGGAAGTACAAGCCTCCTTGGCTTGTGATCCTCTTACTGATCAAATCTTTCTTTTTTGCATGAACAATCCATAGATAAATGACATTTGGTTCATGGATAGTGGATGTTCCAGGCACATGACCCGTGGCAAAAGGTCATTGATAAACTATGAAGAAAAAGATGAAGGCCCTATTGCCTTTGAAGTGATGAAACTGGTGGAAATATTGAGGGAAAGGGTATACTGACAAATGGGAAAGTATCTTTCATAATGTTTCATGTTCAAGGACTTTAATACAACTTGTTGAGCATTTCACAAATTTGTGATAAAGGTTACAAAGTTGGGTTTGATGATACTTATTGCTTCATTTTGAAACCAGAATTTGTCATTCCTCTTGACATGATTATGATGATGGCTTCAATAAATGAGAACTTTGAATTGAATATGAAAGAAGCCATTTCAAGGGGTGGTGCCCGTTTGTATCAAAATCAACTGAAAAAATGAAACAAATTTATGGCATAGGAAATTGTGTCTTGTCAATTTAAAGAACATGAACAAACTTGTTAAAGGTAAACATGTAATTGGTTTACCCATAAGGGAGTACAAATTAGATGAAAAATGTTCCTCATGCATGATCACCCGAGAGAAAGTTAGTGAGCTCTATGGATCAAGTGCTTGAAATGCTTCATATGGATCTCTTTGGTCATGTAAGTGTTCCCAGTATTGAAAAAAAAAAGATTGTTTTCTTGTGATCATTGTTGATTTTTCAAGATTTACATGGGTATATTTTCTGTCTACTAAGGATGAAGTTGCTGACCGTACCAAACCTAAAGACCTTCCTCTCATACAAAACCTTCACTCATCACAGACTGCAAGTTACCATGATTTTTCCACTCTTACACTTCGACCTTTCTCTCATACATTTGTTGTTATATGGGTCGACAAACCACATGGAAGATAATTAGGTAGTGTTTAATATTATTTATTAATATTAATTTTATCTACTTTTTAGGTGTAATCTACATATTTTAATAAAAGAAGATAATTTGGGACACATGTCATTTGAAGATTCATTCCGAGCCTAAATTTCTCGCTCAAACAGTTATTCTATTTTTAATGAATACATATTTATGTTAGTGTAATCAACATTTATCAATTCATACTTTAATCAAATAATTAATTACCTAAGTTATATGAATTAAAAATATGCAGGTATTTATATCAATATGATCAAAATAGTTAATCATGGGTTGTTTAAGAAAAATGTAAAATAAATTGGACGAAAGAGTCAAGGTGTTAAGAAGTGATATTGTCATCGAGTTCAAGAATGGAGTGATGTGTGAAATTTGCAATAGAAGAGGAATCTTGCAACAATTCAGTGCTCTTAGAACTAATGAGCAAGATAGTGTTGTAGAAAGAAGAAATAAACACTAATTGAAGATGCAAGGACCATGATTGCAGATGCCTACCTACCAGTCTCTTTTTGGGCTGAGGCTATGAATACAACATGTTATGTTCAAAGCAGGGTACTCCTCAACACAAGTCACAACAAAACTACGTATGAGATGTTGTTCAATAGGAAGCCCTCTATTAAAGATTTTATAATGTATGTCAAAGATCATCTCAATTTGATCATATGGCATAGTGTTCAATGAGAATCAATTTAATACAGCTGAAGGTCCAAGTTGGTTATTTTCCCTTGAAAAACTCATCAAATATTTTAAAATCTACCTTGAAGACATTGAATAATGTGTTTATAAGACTAGTTTTCCTGAAGTAACACCTGAATTGAAGTTGGATTTGGACAAGTTATGGTCCAAAGTTGCTAATGATGGAACATAATTCAATTTTGAGATGAACAAAGCTATTGAAGAAGAAATTATTGAAGTAGATGACAATTCAGAACAAAACCCCGACGAAACCAACAAAGTTCCTGTTATTGATGCACATGAAGAAGAAGATGCCCCTGACACCATGTCTGAACCATTATATAAAGAAGACAATCCTTCAGCCTCAACAAGTTCAACTGAAAGTCAAGATGAACCTGAGTTGAACATTTCAAACCTTAATCCTGCTATCACCACTGGTACAATTGAACAAACTGCTTCAACACAAAGAAATCATCCTCTTGAGACCATCATTGGAGATTTTCAAGAAAGAGTGACCATAAGTGGATCTAAAACTGCCGATATCTGTTTATTTTCTTGTTTTCTATCCAAAGTTGAACCCAAAAACATTGAAGCTTTATAAGATAATAGCTGGGTAGAAGCGATGCAGGATGAGTTCGCACAATTTAGTGATCTTCACATCTGGGAACAGGTTGATAAGCCAAAAGAAAAATATGCAATAGGCACCAAATGGTTATTCAAAAACAAGAGAGATGAGAGAGGCACTTGGATGTTTTTAAGATGAAGCCATAGATTTTAAGGAGGTGTTTTCACCTTTTGCTAAATTGGAAGCAATAAGGATTTTCCTGGCATATACAACATCAAAGAATATAAAAGTGTATCCGCTGGATGAAAAATCTGCATTTTTAAATGGAAGAGTAGATGAGGAAATGTATGTGACTCAACCTCCAGGTTTTAAGGAACCTAGTTATCCTAACAAGAGGTATAAGCTAAGCAAAGCCTTGTACGGATTGCCTCAAGCTCCTAGAGCATGGTAGGATGAGTTGTCAAATCACTTGCTTGCTAATCGATTTTGCTGAGGAGCCATTGACAAGGCCTTATTCTACAAAAGAAAGGGAAAATATCAGCTTTTACTTCAAGTATATGTAGACGATATCATCTTTGGATCAACTGAGGAAGCCATGTGTAAGGAGTTTGAAGATTTGATGAAGTCCAAGTACAAAATGAGTTCAATGGGAGAAATTATTTCTTCCTTGAGTTGCAGGTTCAACAGATAAATGAAGAAATATTCATTAAACAATCCAAGTATATAAGGGAAATCTTAACCAAATTCAATTACAATAATGTGAAGTTTGTTTTAACTCCTATGGACACACATGAAAAGATGATTGCAGATTAAAAGCAGGAGTCAGACAATTAGCATGAATACAGAGCCAAAATAGGATCACTGATGTTTTTGACTACATTCAGGCCTGACATCATGTTTGTTGTATGTGTGTATGGAAGATTTCAAGCAAATCCCAAAGTTTCACACATGTTGGTTGTCAAAAGATTGATCAAACTGATATTTTATGATTACATAATCCTGTGAATTTTGTCAAAATTCATTAATATGGTTGATTGAATGGCTGTGTATTTGTCAAAATTCAGATTTATACGAAGATTTGTATGAAGTATTCATACATGTGCTTAGTGATTATATTTTTCACATGTGTATGATTTGTGAGATGGATGAGGATGATTTGGAAGAAGATGATGATGGTGTTGATTACAATTCACGAATTTACAAGGAAACGAAGAAAAGTATACAATGAAGACAATGTCTTGATTTATTAACTGCTAATGACTGTGTGATTGAGCCTATAATGGAATCAGTCAGGAGAATCATATATAAAATCGGATACGATGGTGGTGATCCTTTAAAAATTTTAGTCATAATCTAAATATTAAATCCGTTCAAGGTCAAAATAATGAATCTTCAGATGGTTGGGGTGTTGTCAAGATTACATAGGTAGTTTGGTAGATCCAAAGTCTGGTTGGATATTACCTGACCTAATGAAAAGACGTCGCCGTGCTAGTGACGAGTAGGATAGATAATAATCAAAAACTATCTACCCTTCAACATTATGAGTTGAAATCATATTGAGGTTGCATGCTTACCAATATATAAAACAACCATAGGGTGTTTATGCAATATACCTTCAAGAGTTCAAGAAAATGAAGGAGATGAAGACATGAATTGCGAGTCTTCAAATTAGAAGAACCTCAAGCTTTTATACCCTTCAAGCTTCCAACAAACAACCAAGAAGAGAGAGTTTTTGCTTCTTGTGTGTGTGTGAGAGAAAAAGAAGTGCAACCAATGCACCGAACCATTAAATGTCTTGATATAATGAAATTAATAAAGCGAGGAGAGAGAGGAGGTAAAAAATGGGCGGCCATATGGAATCTCTCCAAAGGTTTTCAAAATAAATATCTGTTATATCATCCAAGTATCATGCAAAAACCAATATGCTTTGCATGCTGTTATTTAACCAACTTAAATAACATAGTACATGCAAAATACAAAATAAATAAGTCTTGCATGTTATTATTTAACCAACTTAATTAACATTACAAGTAACATGAAAAATGCAAAATCTCTCATAACATAAATTTTCCATATAATTTATTTATTTCACGGGTGAAAATATTTAGAAACCCAATTTTGAAATATTCTAAGTGTGGATATTAGTTTGTTAGATCATATCTTAAATAAATATCGTATTTGTCTAGCTTGTTTTTGGGTATGACCCAACTTGGATCATAACATACTAGCAACATCAACTCTAATATGTGTCTTGGGCAGACCGAGTCCAATAATCTCCCACTTGCACAAGATGCATAGAAGATTGATGCAAGTAACAAATACCTACTAACAAAGTTTTACTACCCCTAATATGCATGACTAAGTGCCTTTCAATAACAACACCCCCTTTAAATCCCTTACTTGAAAATGATTTAGGTGAATCTACCATTTATCCTTTGCCACAGATGTCATGTTAAATCAAGAGACACAGAGTGATCATTCTATGTTGATTTAACTTAGGAGGCCTTAGACATCTTACTCTCAATGAATAAGAGGGAAAAATTCCTTTTTGATTACATACGTCTCTCACAACCACCTCATGCCATACCTGATCTAAGCCTTATGTACCGTCATGTTTTAGAGCAGCGAAGAATATCAAGACCCAATATGTATCACAGGTCGGAGGATACTATGATATTCGCCTTTACTCAAATTTACTTATGATCAATCACAAGGATTCCATGTAGTGACATTTGAGGGCGGGTCAGTCCAATATTTATATCCCATAAATATCTATGAACCTTGGTTGCAAACTCTTGCTCTATATTCATACCTTATGAATATCCATCAATCCAAGTTCATTATAGTCTTACCTTCATATTTATCCTGACAAATATGAACGACTACAGACATTTAGAATAATTAACTTATTCGAGTATTTAAACATGCTAAAATGGAACATAACTCCCAATGTCATAATCATAAACCATAACCATATGAACGAGTCAAAATAACAATTGCTCCGATATCCAAATACAAAATAGATCAAATCCAATCACTAGAATATCGAAGTCCTAAGGCGCAAGTATGACCCTCATGCTTTGGACTTTCAAGGAGCTTCATGAGTGGATCCTCAATGTTTTGATCGGTGTAAACTTTGCGAATACATATCTTTCCCTTTTCAACTTCATCCCTTATGTAGTTGAATCTCCGCTCAATGTGCCTTGTCTTTTGATGTGCACGAGGTTCCTTGAGTTGAGTAATCGCACCCTCGTTGTCACAAAAGATCTCTAGAGCGCAATGAACTTCCTTATCCACGCAGCTTCTTAAGCGGCCAATGAGGCGGCAATATATTCGGATTCGGTGGTGGACAATGCTACCACATCTTGTTTTGCGCTATTCCAAGAGACTGCCCCACCATTCATAACGAAAACATATCCCAATTGTGAACGAGAATCATCTTGATCAGTTTGGAAACTCACATCCGTGTTACCCTTTACAACGAGTTCTTCCTCACCAAAATTGTATATTAGAAACATTTCCTTAGTCCTTCTAAGGTATTTCAATATAACCTAAATAGCCATCCAATGGCTACTTCCCGAATTTTGTTGGAATCTACTTGTCATGCTCAAAGGGCATGGCACATCCGGTCTAGGGCATATCATTGCATACATGATGGATCCTATAGCCGAAGCGTATGGGATTCCTTTCGTTTTCTCTAGCTCATCCTTTGAGCTTGGACATTGAGTCGCACTCAATACCGCTCCTCTTTTAGTAGGTACCAAACATTTCTTTGAGTTTTCCATCTTGATCCTTTTCAAGATTTTATCTATGTATGCACTTTGGTTTAAACCTATCACCCGACTTGATCTATTTCTATAGATCTTTATTCCCAAAATATAGGCGGCTTCACCAAGATCCTTGATAGAAAATCAACTCCCAAGCCAGGCTTTTACACCTTTCATGCTTGGAATGTCATTTCCAAATAGTTGTATGCCATCAACATACAATACAAAGAATGTAATGATGCTCCCACTAGCTTTCTTGTACACACAAGCCTCATTAGCGTTCTTGATGAATCCAAATTTCTTAACCTCTTCATCAAAATGGTGATTCCAACTCCTAGATGCTTGTTTCAATCCATAGATTGATTTCTTTAACATGCATTCTTTATTTGGATGCTGTGGATCAACAAAACTTCGGGCTGAACCATATAGACATCTTCCTCGAGATGTCCATTTAGAAAAGCGGTTTTGACATCCATTTGCCAAATCTCATAGTCATAGTATGCGGCTATGGAAAATAATATCCTGTCATACTCAAGCCTTATGTTTCAGTAGATCAAAGAATAAATTGTTAATAAAGTGTTTTAAGCGTCTAGTACACGGTCTACGTGTCAATGTAGTATGGTTTTATAGCCTTCAATCATGTATTGAAGGGATGCATTAGGTTTCTGGAGCCATGAGGTATTTATGCGGTTTTTCATCTGGGTATTCAAAAGAATACTTTAAATTATGCTCAAGCGAGCGAACCCTGATAAGTCATTAAACTTGATCGCTATGTACAAATGTACAAAACTTCACTACTGACTTGATAAAAATTGTTTGTCATACATTGTTTCTCCCTTGCGCGCATTTTAATACCATTAAGAAACAAACCCTAGGGAAATACAATGTATGTAAGCCGACAGATGAAATCGTGCATACTCATCCTTGTAAAAGGAAGCTTGGTGTGTTACTTGATAACAGGGGAATGCCTTGTTGTGGAAAGCCGTTGCTATGATTGCCAAAAGTTAAAATTTTTAAATGTTTTGATCTGCTGGTTCTAAGGTTTAAGTAAAGTTGTAGTGATGTGGTAAACATCAAAATAATCGTGAATCAAGATTAGAAACTAATCATGTTCCGATATTATGTGCTTAGTTGAACCTTGATCATATCACAGAAGTCTCTGAATCTTTTATTACAAAAGTTTAAGTGGACAACAATATCCATAACGGTTTATCATCAGAAATAATAAAACTAAAAACCGTGATGGAAGAACGGATTGATCAATATGATTCCTTGCTTAACTTACAAAAATATGTGTTTTTATTTCTACCATATTTGCAAACGTTTTGTGTGTCTTGAACAACCATTTGATCATTCTCAACAACCTCTTGTTGATTGCTAGTATCAACCTAATGTGTATCGGCTTGTGGATCGCGATCCTCCTCGAGTTCCCTTCCATAAGGAACTCAGTTTCCAAGAACTCGACCTTTCGAGTAATAAACACCTTTTGCTAGGTTGGGTTGCAGAAATAATATTCCATAGTGTCTTTGGGATACTCTACAAAGATACATTTAGTGGATGAACTTTCAAGTTTGTTTTGGGTGTTGTGCATAACATAAGCCTCACAGCCCCGTAACTTTAAATATGATAATTATGGAACCCTTCCATGCCATATTTGAAAAGGTGTCTTGTCCACTTTCTTGGTTGGGGCCATATTTTGAATACGGGCTACGGAGAGCAATGAGAAACAGGCAATGTGCTTCTAGCCATCATAGATCGAATCATAACCAATAGAGTTCGATTCTTCCTTTCGGACACACCATTATGTTGTGGTGTTCTGGATGGAGTGAGTTGTGAGATGATCCCACAACTCCTGAGATGATCTTGAAACGCATCACTATTGTATTCACCTCTTCTATCTGGACGAAGTACTTTGATGGTTATATTGAGTTGATTTTCAATTTCATTTTTGAAAACTTTGAACATTTCAAAAGCTTCATCTTTGTGTCTTAACAAGTACACATACCCATAGCGACTAGAATCGTCGATAAAGGTAATGAAGTATCTTTCACCATTCCTGGTCAAGGACCACGTACATTCGAATGTATGATACCTAATAAATCTTTTTCCCTTTTGTTAGTTCCACTAAAGGATTCCATGGTCATCTTTTCTTGTAAACAAGATTCACACTTATCAAATTAACCATCATATGATTCCAAACGACCAATATTTTGAAGTGTATGTATGTGATCTTTGTTTATGCGAGCAAGGAGACAACGCCAAAGATAAGTCTTACTCAAATCCATCTTGAATTTCTTGGTGCTTGATTGGTACAACTTGTTATCAAAGGATGTGTTGTCAAGAACTAATTCATAAATTCCATTAGACGACACTGCTTTAAAATAAAAGACAATATTCATGAAAGCACAAATACCATTGTCCACAAATTTGAAATCATAACCATATTCTCTTCAAAGAGAAATGGAGATAATATTCCTAATCAAACTAGGAGCATACAAAATGTTTTTCAAAACAACTTCCAAACCATTTGGAAGATTCAAAATGTAGTTTCCTTGGGCTTCGACAACAAATTTTTCTCTGTTGCCCAGAAAGAGACTTGTATCTCCTTTCTTTAAATTTTTATTTCTTTTGAACTCTTGCAACAAATTGCAAATCTGAGTTCCAAATCCGGTATCCAATACCCATGTGTTAGAAGAAATAACATTAAGATCAATATGGAACATGAAAGTTGTACCCGAGGTTTGCCCCGTATCCCTCTTGTCTTTCAACTCTTTGAGATAGGTTGGATAATCCCTCTTCCAATGTCCTATCTCACCACTATCAAAGCATGGGTTGTCTAAGCTCACCTTTAGCTTCTTTTCCTTTGGTTTGGGTGGTTTCTCTTTAGCCTTCCCTTAGAACTTACCCTTGGTGTGTCCCTTACCTTTAGCAAACTTTGCTTTAGGTTCCGGGTGATGCCTCTTCACCGATTGGGTTTCTTTCATATGACATGCATGAAGAGCTCCAACCGTTTCAAAGCATTCCACCCTAGCTTGAGTAATAAACATTTCCTTTAGTTGGGTGATCATGTCATATGCCCCATGATTTTCAATGTCCTTTTGAATTTCGGGAATCATAGTTCCCAACATGAGACAAGAAACTTGCACCGAACCTTGGTGTATTTCAACCAATCGTTATAGGCATCTACAATGTTTGGTTTATTGGGAATAGGATCATCCAATATATAGGATTTCTTCTCTTGCTTGAGAATGATTCTCTAGTTTCGATACCAATCCATAAAATTGTTGTAGTTTAGACGATCCTTATCGAGTATAGCTCTTAGTGATAGGTTATGCATGGGTGGGACAATTGCGTTAGGTGGATTATTGATTGCCATCTACATAATTTAACAAAGCTCAATTTTACTACTTTCGATATCATTAATCAATTTTAATCGTTAATACCCTTTATGACTTCAAGACAATTAATGTTTAAAATCTAGAACCCAACATTACATTCTCATAGTAGTTAGGTGACCTTTACCGTACTATTAAATTAACAAGGTAGTGAACGTTTGACGATTGCAACCCTTTGCAACTTCTAGTTTTATGGAACGGTTACACATCTCATGTTTAGTTGGCATGTTTAATCCCATCAACACCATTGTACGCCATGCTTTTGTGACCCTATTCACATGGTTTCCAAATCAAGTCTTCCTACTTACACACACGTGTGAATTTGCACATACAAGTGGTTAGGTGACCTTTATCCCACAAATATGGCAAACCCAACTCAAACTCACAAGTTTCCTCCAATGTGGTTAGATTACCTTTATCCCACATCGAGTTCCCAAGTGATTCGAGTGTCGTATAAAAGGATGGTGTTAAACTTGTTTTAAAAGCGATTTAAGTTTCTAAGTTTTGGATTGGAAAACTATTTGCATACCTGAATTTGCATGCATTCAAATGCATGTTACTTTGTTTGAAAACCAATTTTCCAAGTTCCTTTAACAAAACCCATTTTATTGTGAAATCATTAACCTTTAATAAAACCAATTTTATTACCTAATGATTTTTAAGGAAACAATTTTATGCAAGTTGTTGATTTTAAGTTAACAATCCAAATGCAAAACATAAAACAACTGAACATTCATAAATAAAACAACCACAAGTTCATAACCATAGCCTCCTAAACTTGACAACACTTGTTGACCTAAATAAGTGTGCCAAAAGGTCTCTCCTCAGGGATGAGAATGACACATGGCATGTGTCAGTGAACACCCACTTGACCGCTCCAAATGCTTCAAGTGTCAACATTATGTTGTGACTCTTCCAATTTACTTGGGCTTCCTTTTGGGCTCCAACTTCAGCTCCTAGCTTTCTTGGGCCACCATCTTTGGGTTTTGGCCTATGGGCTAAAATCCCATCTTGGGCTATGAGGTCCATTAAGGCCCAAAACCAAAACCCTAACTTTGTTGCATCTTCTTTTACAAGAAAATATATCCTAATACGTTTTCTCTAGTAAAATAAATACAACTAATCACTTATTATTACAAACCAATATGAAATAAATACATAGATTACAAACCCAAATAAATGAATATTACAACCATATTGAATAATTGAATAAATCACAACACAAACACAAGGTCATGGCTAGGTTATGAACATGCAAATACATATCCAAATATGCAACGAATGTGAATCCAAAATGGTTCCCCATTTAACCCTTAAAGTTTTCGGCCAAGGTTAATCAAACCGAAAACTTTGGGTTTTTGTCCAAACAAAATAATCAATCATCCATATGACTTAATTTTTCAAGATTAACACATACATATAAAGTATAATCTTGAATAACAAAGGGGTAACCAAAAGCTCCAAAACTTTCGGCCATATCGTGAACCACACCATAAAACCTGAAAATTTTTAGATCTATAGAAGCATGTATCCGTATAAGCGGCTCATGATGCCATTGTATGTATTTAACGATTCTCCTGACATATTGCATAATTGGCTCAACCATACAATCATCAGGAGATAATAAATCAAAACATTTTCTTGATTTTATCCTTTTCGTCCTTTCCTTTTAAATCCTTGACTTTTAATCATCTTCATCTTCATCCTCTTCCGAATCAACCTCTTCCATTTCACAATTCATCAACATCTGCGAAAACACAAACAAACGATAAGACTCTGTTTTGATAGTGATAAACCTTGTATAAGTCAACACACACTGACTTATACACCGTATACGTTCTATTCAGTGATAGAAACAACAACAATCATATTCAACTTTACATGCATTAAGTTTGACTTATTCATAGAACTTTTAACACAATAATCGATCTCCAGAAATCATTGATACCCGATTTATCCAAACACGATGTTATCACATAATAATCTAAATAATCAAAACTCATAAACAATCAAATCAGCATATATTAAACCGACATACCTGGATTTGATTAGAAAACAAACTATGTTAAGATTTTGATACTTTGAAGAATCTGGATATGAATGTAATGAACACCGAAGGCGTTATAATAACCTACAAGTGTTATAACAGAGATAAGTTTGAAACAACTCATTTGTCGGTTCATAGGTTTCAGAGAAAATCACTACAGTGTTCCCACTAGAAGATTCTAGGACAGAGTTCCCTGTTTAGGTTTTGATCGACATATATGTTCGATCAACGGATTAGTTTTGCTCAATATGTTTTAATTAGTGGATAAGTCAATGATCAGCGGATAAGTATTATTCAGAGTAAAAGTCAAAGATTTAGACATATACTCCTTATGAGTAAAATTTACTTATCCGGTGTATAAGTTTATATACCACTGTATATAAGTCATAACACATGACTTATCCGGCGTATATGTATCCATAGTGACTCAAACGACAAATCAATAAAAATGAAATATTTACGATGATCAATACTTATCATTAATTACGATAAACACCAATTAATCATAATTGAACTTCAATTTTGACTTTTAAACTCATTTTACCTGAAAACGACCAGTTAGGCTTTATGGGTATAGACGTTGACAATCTAACAACAAGTTTATACAAAAATAACAATGGAATAACACTCGTATAGGCTCAACAATGATATATCAACATGATATAATAAAAAGCCCTTTAATTTGCAAAAGAATGAAATCCAGTTGATATCTGTCGAGTTCATGTTCATTCAGATAAAAAAAAACAGTACATTCTCATACCTTGTTAACACACTGTATATCTCACTAGATTAACACGACTTTAGCATCATAACAGTATGATCAATTGATGTTTAAAGAGAAACACAAAACGTTTATCTTTGAAATGCAGTGGATACAACTTATCTGTCGTATAAGGGTATAAATATTATCAAGACATATGCATTGTATAAGTAATCTGTCTTTACAACATATTTGTGTTATACCTTATGCGATGTATATGTCACAAGCATATATGACGTATAGTGTAAAACTTATCTGTTGTAAACATCAAATTTCACATCCATGTAAATTAATCAAGTCCAAGTGAATGACCTTGATTAAACAAGAATAACTTAACTAAGCACAATTTTTCTGAAAATGAATTGTTTAACAAGTCCAAATTATTAACCTTGTATAAACAGATAATGTTTTAGCTTTTCAAACCATGATAAGATTTTGAAACAAAAACTTAGTTTTTCCTTTCCGAAAAATCTCCCCAACAGACAGCATCCCATTCATCAAATGTTAAAACAATAACTCAGAAATACCAAATCTTTTTGGATTTTAAGATATGGAGTAAATGAAATTTAAAGCAGTAAATTTTACAAAACATTTAACATACACATATATGTTTGTTAGTTTGAGCAGGGAACCATATTGATCAAGTTGTCCTTCCATGTAACACCCCGGCCCGGAAGGGGCTGACGTGTCACAATAACATGGTTTCTGAACAAAAGACATATTTTTATATATTTAATTGTCAAAGGTATAACACATTAAATAAAGAAAACTTAAGGTTAATTTACACACTTGCATGGTTGAAAAGATATTTTATTAGGATCCTGATATTTTATTCCTCGCTCTTAATCCCGTCCAAAGTAACCTGTGGACCTGTATATATAAAAAAAAATAACGGAATAAGCCGAATGCTCAGTACGGAATAATAAGCTCAAAACAATTAATGATTTAACGAAACATAATATAGATTGAACTTACAGTTGATGATACGATGTAAAGTAACCTTATTAAAATAAATAAAACATATCATATGGATGTACCCATGAGCGAACATAAAACGTGACAATATACAGGTAGCTACTCCTGCATATTTATCACACGAGATGGCGAGTTGGCATACCCGCTATCCATCTCCTTAATATTAATCCTAGGATCGATCCATACGCCTCCAAATATCCATATGTACCACACTTGTACTTAAGAGACGCCGTGAACTGATCTCACCGTCACGGTTGGTGCACATGTTGTCGATGCCGCAACAACATGCTCGTGGGACACCCCACGAGAAGCGGCACTCAGGGTATCGGAATACATGTCTTATCACATAACTCATAGCAAATATACTATCGTAACATATATCGGAACATGCGATTATGAGTATAATCAAATATAATAATATCGCATGACATGAAAGTTAAATTCAATGCTTAATCAGAATTGGAATTCAATGGACATCCAAGTGAACTGATAATTCAAAGACGTGAGGAGTTATAAAATATATATTAACTCAATGGGTTTATAGCAATTGAATATGAAAGCAATGGAGAGTGGGGGTAAGGATCCGTACCCTTAATATTCCAAAACAATGTTAGCTTGTTTATGAGTGCTTTGATCATCTACATGCTAGTTATATTCTAGTTAGTATTTATATGTATATATTGTTGGGTTTAAAGTTATATGTATTATGTAAATTTATTATAAACATTTGTTGTTTATATATCATTAAATTCATCATAAAGATAACGTGTCTCATTTACTTGTAGAAGATAATAATAATAATAATAATAATAATAATAATAATAAAATTTTAGTTTGTAGAAATAAACCGATGTTAGCTTTCTGACTGTCTTTCTTTTCTTCTTATATTTTGTTTGTAATCATAATATCAATATATATATATATATATATATAGTTGAATTTGAAACTACTCGGGCTCTGACAAGAATTATGAGTTTAAACATAAAAGAATAAGATATTAACTTAATAGTGTCAAAACCTGGATTTGGATTCGAAAACCACATGTATACTATTTATGTTGGGTTTAAGGTTTTATTTTTGTTACTTTAATAACCATATTAACTAGGCTTCTACTAGTTTAGTATAAAAATAATAAGAACTAAAATATACCTTATGTTACTTCATCTCCCTTAATACGTTGCCGGAAAAAGCGCAGGTTGGCCCGAAAAGTTTCCGAGTTCTACGAGAGGTTTCTTTGGGACGGTAGTGATAAAAAGAAAGTTTGTCTGTTGACGCCGATACCACTGTGATGTCGCGTGGTTGTTCAAAGGTGGTGGGGGTTGGCTATGGAGTGAAGATGGTGAATCAAGGGTATTGTTTTAGTTAGTTGGTGTTCATACCGGTTTGCCACGAAAAGGGTTGTTTGGCTGGAAAACTGGTTTGAGTTCTATCCGATGCTTTTGAATATTTAGACCTCATGAATTTCTCCCATACTCATTGATATAAGTACTAACTAGTGTACTAGAGGTATCTCTTTATGTGGGTGGGTTTGCTTCGATTCGCCGGAAACATAAACTGTCACCGAATTTTGGTGTCGGACGGAGTGACTGTTTAGGTTTCAAGGCGACATGCATTTATAGTCACTTTTCTTTGTAGTTAAGGTAAAGAAATGGATAGATGATAAGGTTGAATCGTAAGCCATGTTTGCAAAATTTTGGGTCGATATTATCTCTTCTGGATATACCCAATTTTACTTGTTCCTATCTTAAACTTTACTTTCAATATTATCTCTATTGTTTATGTATATTTTTAGTTATTTATTTATTTTTATTTTTCTTTGAGCTTCATAATATCATATTTGACTTGGTGGTTTCTTTTTAGTATTTAAATGTATATTTAAAATTGATTTATATTTATGGTTATTGAAACATATACAACTTTATTAAAAATGTTGTACGTTTAAGAACTTACCCACAATTATGTTTTAGATCTAATTATATAGAAACTTGCGTTACAAAATTTATTATTATTGTTATTATTTTATTCCAAAATAATAATAAAAAGAAAAAAAAATGGTTATTACATTCCATCGTCATGTTATATATCAGGTTTATTATGACTCGTGTTAAGTCAGTCATTGGCATTGTTATCCACCTAATCTTTTCAACAAATTTTTATGAAATTTCCGTAATATGATTAAAGGTTCAATTAAGCACACAATATCAGGAAACTATCAGTCTCTAGTCATGATTTAGGCTTATTTTGATTTTTGCCAAGTCACCCCAACATGGCTTAAACCTTAGAAATAGTATATCCAAATATATTTCAAAATTTAGCTTTTTAAGCAAATAATTCCCATTACAGAACATACCCTCGTTATCAAGAAATACCCCAACTATTGTGGGTGCATGATTTGTTAGCTGCAGTTGATCGAATAAGTTAGGGGTAGTTTAGTCTTTATGTTTAATGTAATACGGATCATTCGCTAAGCATATTTAGCGAATGAGATTAATTCCTTATAGACTAAGCTCATTCATTAACTTAGAGAGCCCATTCGTTAGTGTTGTTAGCGAATGAAGGCTCATTCGTTAATGTGTTGCTCATTGGATAAGGATATTTAGCGAATGGGAATCCATTCATTATGGACTTCATTCCTTAGTTCCTGTTCATCTAAGGTAGGAGATCCGCGCTTAATGTATTAATGTAACGTTAACATGTCAGGTTCTCTCTTGAATAGCTTAACGTATCTAATGTCCATTAACGTATCAATGAAGTAGTTAACGGAATCGTCTCGTCTGTACGTATCATGTCATGCAATCGGATCCTGTTTATAACATGATATAACGTTTTGACAAGTTTCCTTTTCCATGGATGAGTATGCACGATTTCATCTGTATGACTTTGTAGACATTGTGTATCTTGTGGTCCGTTTCTTAAAAGTAATAAGACACGATCAAGGGGACAATGTATGACTAATAGCGTGGTCTGATCAAGTTAGTAGTGACTTTGCACAAAGCAAAGTACAGTAGTGACTAGTATTATTACCAAGTTTAATAACTTATAATGGTAGAAAAATTGCGGGTTTGCCTTTTGAGCGAAATAATATTCACATTTGGAAATACCTAGATGCTAAATTGCATAAAGAACCATGGAGTCCGGAAACCCGAAGCATCCCATCAATACAGGATTTAAGGCCATAAGACCATACATCGTTTAAGTGTTAACCATTAACTAGAAGCTTAAAAACATTTTATTATCTAGTTATAGAGATTATACTGAGACATAAGGCTTTAGTATGATAGGCTATTATATTTCTTACTTCATTACCAAGACTTTTATTAGAGAACTAACACCCCCTTTCAATTTGGCTATTTAAGTGTATATCACATACTCTTTCTTACTCGTTTGTTTTAAAGCCTACCAATGCACTAATGCAATTAATTAAATAGGCTTTTAAGCTTATATTTTAACCGAATATCGGACTAGATGATCAATGCACTAGCATCTTCCCTTTATGCTTCAAAAACTCATTTTGAGGAGCATTTTCAAACTTTTTGGTGTTTAACTTATTTGAATGTTTTTGGGTTTTCAAAACTTATATGGTTTTGATTTTTCTTCAAAATTTCTCCCCTAAAATTTAAACCCATTTGAAAAACCAAATATTTACAAAATCAAAAACTGACACTGATGAATGGTCATGCGAGGTCCGAATCCAAAATCTCGGGATCACTCCCTTTCCCACCTCCCAAATCTCGGGAACAGAAACAGGATGCAGCAACATACTCAACTTCATAGGTAGATAGTGACACGGCGGTGCTTCATGCATTACCTTGTGACCAACCTACTACCAAATAATTGACATACAGTAGTTGTAGACTTGGTATTAAACTTACAACTTCCATAATCTGAATATGAGAAAGCTCTCAACACAAACTCATCATCCCTAGGATACCAAAGACCGATTCCAGGACAACCTTTAGATACCTAACTATCCTCTGAAAATCATCAGATGTGAGACATGTAGATTGAACTGATGTCATGCACATAAACAATTAGGATACATGATGTCCGACCGTGAAGCAGTCAAATACAGGACTTAACCAACCATAGATCGGTATAACGTTTGATCAACCTTCTCCTTGGAAAAGCTTCATCTCTCCTGTAGCGCTCATCTCAAATTGGATTTCATTACAACTTCAAACTCCTTGCACAGACCATTAGTTGTTGAGCCAAAAATGTACAATTAACAATTCCTCGATGAAATTTGTTATCCAATAGATGTTGTGACAAAGTTTCATACCAAGCTCTCGGGTCTTGATGAAACCGTATAACACTTTATCAATTAAGTACACCTTGTCTTTGTGAATCAAATCGACTAACCCTAGTGGCTTTCCCCCATAGACTGCTTTCCCAAGTATTCCGTTGATAAAATCAGACATGACATCTATTTGATACACTTCAAATCCTTTCCATGATGTAAATGCCAGAAATATCCAGATAGCTTCAAGTCTAGCAACAGGTGAATAGACATCGTTATAATCAAATCCCTCGCGTTGGTTAAAACCAAGAATGACCAACCGAGCTTTGTTTCTTACAATAATCCCATTCTCATCACACTTTCATTTAAACACCCATTTTGTATTGATTTTCTTCTTATCTTCCGGTAAATCGACAAGCTTCCAAACACCTAGTTTCTCGATTATTGCAATTACTCTTTCATAGAATTAACCCAACTCTCCTAGGTTAACACCTCTTTATAAGTCTTTGGTTCAATTTGAGAGATAAAACATTTGAACAAGAACCGATTTTGCAACTGAGAAACTTTTGAAGTTGAGTACAACATACCGAGGAATGAAAATGGCACAAGTCATAGATTATCTCAAATACCTGAGGCTGACAAGCCTAGATTCATTCGTGAGAAAAAGATAATGAACTTGTTTCAACAATCAATAAAATCTTAGATCTTTCAACTACTACAATACAATGGGCCATGTCACTCAATATGGGAGGCTTTACTGAATAAAGATAGAGGGAATGCTGACATGAGAAAATCAAAAATTGGTTTACTAAAGAAAGAGTTTGACATATTCTCCAGGGTCAAAGGTGAAACGATGCCTCAATTGATTGAAAGATATTGTCTTCTGGTTAATGATCTGTTGGGAATAGATAAAGAAGAGTATGAATACATTGATAAACTGGCCGATTCTTTATCTGATGATTGGGAGACATACATAATGATTCAACAATCCAACCCAATCAGATATGCAAGACTGACTTTGGCCCGATTTATTGAGAAATTGGAAGCTCATGAACTTGAGATTTGGAAGAAACAAAGAATGAAGAGTTCATCAACATTTCAAGACATTGGTTTATATTTTAACTCTTCACAATAGGTGATTGCCCTGAGCCAAAAGATCCAAACTACTTATGTAACAAACAGTAGTTTTGGTGGAAATTCTTCTCAAACTAGTCAACCATCCAACATGCCTCACTTTACAAGTTCTTATGTTGGAACCAATTCGACAACTTCTTCTGTTCCTGATCAATCATCAATGACCACGAGTCCACCATTTGATGTTGATCAATGCAATATTGATGTGAATATCAAAAACAACAATGGACTTACTGTGGAGAATGTTCAAGAACACATGGCCTTTTTAGGATCTGTCTTGGAGTCATATGGGTGTGATCGATGGTCGTATTGGGAATTATAATATGACAAAAGAAGATTATGATAATATTGACCCCGAGGAGATGGAAATGCTTTACATTCGTTGGCGTATGGCATGTGTGGTGAGGAGTGCTCAAAGATTTATTGAAATCACTAGGAAGAATTGTCTGGATGGAACCACTGCTAAACTCGGTTTTGATAAGTCAAAGGTCAGATGCTTTCGATGCAAAGAAAAAGGACATTTCAAGAGAGAGTGTACTAATCCTAAAGTTGGAGATTCGAGTCCTAATCCGTTTGGTCGTGACATAACCGACAAAGCAATATATCATCAGAGTTCACCTAAACAAGCTGAGACATCAAAAAAACATGAAACTTCGTCTTCAAAGGCATGCCATGCTCAACTGGATGAAGAGTATAACTGGAATTCAGTGGTCCATAAAGCTAATGTGGCATAAGTGTTTGGTGAATGTTCACAAGTTAAAGAACAACAGAACAAGGATGATACAGAAAATGATGATGTTGTTGAAAGAATGAGTGATGCAGAAGAGATTTCTACTGCTACTGAGGATTCTCCTAAAAAGTTTTGAATCAATTCATAATGAATTCTTTAAGTCATTTTTGCCACCTGATGTGTTTGAGAGTTTTGAAGGTTGGTTCAATGGCGAAGAAGTTCCACATGGAAATATTGACTTTGGAATTGATGATGCAGCAAAGAGTGAAGCAAGTGAAAAATCTGAGATATCAAGAAATAACTCATGATCTGGGAAAAGCACCACTTCATGCAAACATGGCCGGTCAGGTAAATTTTTCTCCTGAAGAAAATAAACACATTTGTGAATCACATGAAGAAAAGGAATTTGTTATTAATTCATGGATAACATATTTTAATTTGCAAAAAAATGATTATAACAAAATGTTTCTTGACTATCAAAATGTGAAAGACGCTTATGACAAGCTTCAGTCGTGTGAGAAAAATTTGTGGAATAAAATTTTGCAAGATAAAAAAACGATTTCTATGCTCACTCACACGGTTGAAGATAAGCAAATTTCCATCAATAGACATGTGAATGAGAAAGCATAACTGAAAAGAGAATTGCAATTGACAAAAATTGAGATTGAAGGAATTGAAACAAAATTGAAAAGTTATTCCGTTTCTCAATATGTTTTCGATCACATTGTTCCTAAAGAGATTCTAAAATATTATATTTTTCCACCACCAATTTGGAGTTCTTATGTTCCAAAAGAACCTGAAGGATTTCTTAAGGCGTTGAACGTTGTGTCTGATTCACCACAACATGATAATTCATGTGATGAGCAAGTTGTTCAATCTGTTCAAAGTTCTGAGTGTGATAGTGAGGTAGGTAAACAAGCTGCTAAATTTGTGTTGTCTGAATCAGAAAGTTTATCTAAAGAAAGTGTTAAAATTGGTAATCAATTTGAGAAAACTAAACCCCAATCAAATGGTAAAACTGGTAATTAGAAATCAAGATTTTCTAAAAACCAGTTTTTATTATAAAAGAAAGGGTATTGGTTTCAAAGAGGATAACCAAAATCGATAAAACCACAACATGGTTTTCAAAAGATTGTTCTTGTTAAAGGTGAGACATCTGAAGAACAAAAAGAGGCTATCTTTACAAGGTAATCAAGTTATGATTTTACAAACTCTAACCTGAAAGAGAGAGACAAGAGAATCATGTTCATTCTGTTAACAAATTTGTAGATAGGAGGAAGTGTTTATGTTGTAATGAAGAAGGTCATTTGTTCTATTCGTGTCCTAAAAGATTTTGTCAAGAAGGAAAACATGTGGTGAACAATAACCATATGTTAAAGATCCTGTGGTTAAACCTACACCTCCACCAGTCAAGATTTCAAAGAGAGGCGTAGACAAGGAATATGTCAAAAAGATTTTTGAAATGGGTTAATCTTCGAATGCTAAGAAAAATGATGGTTTTTATAAAAAGAAAAGTTTTGTTGGTCAGAACTAGGCGGCAAAGGTTAAATGTAATGAAAATGTTAAACCACCGAATGAACAAGTTGTTAAGCTACTTGATAACAAAGCCGTTGAATCTTTAAACGAAGTTGTTAATCAAGTTGATGAACAAGTTGTTGTTTCGTCAAGTTCATGTCCGTCTGATGATTCATTTTTTGATTATGAATATGATGATTTAGAGGAAGTTTTGAATGAAAAAAATTGAAATAACCCAAGACCAAGAAGGCTTGGTTTTCCTTGTTTCACTAACTGCTTATTTTTGCAGGGGCTTTCAACATCCAATGACTCACGTTGGATAATGGATAGTGGAGCCTCTCGACACATGACTGGAACTCTCCATTTGCTAAAGAATGTTCAATCTATTCTAGGAGGGTATATGGGATTTGCAAGAAATCAAGGAGAAAAAATTGTTGGAGAAGGGACATTATAGAATGGGAAAGTAACGTTCAAAAATGTGAATTACATCACGGAGCTTGAGAATAACCTACTGAGCATATCTCAAATTTGTGACATAGGCTTTTCAACGCATTTTTCAAATCAAGATTGTTTGATTTTTAAGCCTGGGAATAAGATTCCAGAAGAGTGGGTCTGGATGAAAGCACCAACAGAAAATGATCTTTATGTGCTTAACATGAATGTTGCTTCATCGACTCAAGGAACTGTTCATTGATTTGTCACCAAAGCATCTAAAAAAGAATCTGTGTTATGGCATCGTCGCTTGGGTCACATCGATATTCGGAAACTGAACTACCTTGTTCATAATCAAGTGGTTGAAGGAGTGAATTTTAAGGGTTTTCATTTGAGTTATGAGTGTTTGAGTTGCAAGAAGGGTAAGCAAAAGAAGAAGTCGCACCTGACAAAATCTCTCAATTCAATCAACTTACCGTTTGAGAGGGCATATGGACTTATTTGGGCCTGTGAATGTTAAAAGTATTGTCTGTCCCGATTATATCGCTCAATCACTATGTCGTAACCCACACAATTAGTGTCGACAAGAAGGTTAACGACTTGCTAAATTATGAAAGAACAATAGTTATGTTAATGACGGAATCACTAACACACTAAATGTTGCAAACAAGACACAAATGTAACAAACACACACTGTAACTCAAATGATTTCCATTGATATATAATATGTTAAATACAAAAGGAAATCGATTAGGGTTTCAGAATCGAATGTTTTATCCGTACTAGATAAAGACAACCATCACAATCAATATCAGGTAGTGTCTCTCATTTTCTCGTCCTTTTTAGGCGTGCCCTAAATTATTCCTTTTATAGGCCTGCCCTTGAAAGCTGTCATTCCTTCTAGAAACCTTAATCAATGATACATAATCATAAAACATAATACAAAAGGATCCTAAGTGTAAAACGGGTCTTTGGGCAAACTTTGCAGCATGTAACTTTGTCGAGCAGACCTAGTAACCATGAAGTGTGCTAGTAAACAGTTCTCTGGGCATACTTTAGTCCTCTTGACTATATCAAACTTTGTTAGATATAATCCCATTAGCAAACTTGTTGTTCATGAATCCCTTCAACTCTTTTTTAATGATAACTTATTCAGCAATTCAATGTGTGCTGGTAACATTGTAGCTTTGATAGGAGTTGAACCTTTCTTGGTAGAAGTCTTAACTTGTTTCTTTATCAACTTTCTTCAACCTTGCTGGGAACACTGTTTATTATGAATGAACCTTGCTAGATTAGACTTTAGCTTGGTTTTAGCCAAGGGTTTGCTAGGAAAACAAACCTTGCTTGACTTGAAGAACTACCATGCTAGAAAAAGTGAACCTTGCTCGGATTAACACTTGAGGACTTTTAGAAGATAACTTTGCCCAGAAGGCAAAATACCTTGCTAGGATAAGTAAAACCTTGTTGGGAGGTCTGAGCTTGCTCGGAGTCCATACTTAGCAGTTTCTTGAGAGGTTGAGATGTTTTCAATCTTCCGTTAGACAATTTCTCATCCCAACAATCTCTCCCTAGATTGGCACAACCTCAGCTGTACCAAAACACATCAAAGGTTACATACACATAGCCAAAATACACATCAAATTTCAAAATGAAAGTTACATATCATAATGAAAATATTACAAGTTGGAAATTTTGTCCCATGGACATTACAAAGTAAACCTAAGCCAGAAAAATGGTCTTATCTTCTTGAGCTTGAGGCCTCTTGTCTTCTATCCAACCTTACACTGGCAGCTCTTTCCTTAAATAGAAAAAATTCCTGTTGATAAGGATGATTTGGTGGCAAAGTCCACCTGTATATTTCTCCCAAGTTATCATCATGCAGGAATGTCAAATTTTCATCCTTTTTTATGATGCCCAAGGCAAGTCCATCAGAGTTTCTGAGAATGTAGCATCCATCTTGGTCTTGATATTCAATAAATGCAATCCTCCCATTTCTATGGACTTCACAGTTAGGCCTTGTCATCTGCCTCCTCATGTTGATACACTCCATCATATTCGCCAGAGGGTTGCTGTTCTTCATTTTTAACATGCAGTCATCTTCAGCATACTTTATATCCCTCATCCTCTTCACTCTTTTAATTCTTTCATATTCAGAGAATTCCCCCTTCCTCTTTTTACTCAATATTGGGAATCCTTTTCTGGCTTCATTCTTGAGATGTTTTGATAATTCGTTTTGTTGTCTTCCTACAAACCTATGTCTGTTATGATAATCATACCGGACCATAGTTTCCATCTCATCCAGTTGTTCTCTTTTGAAAACTGCAAAATCATCCTTGAATAAAATTTCCTTCAATTCTCCACTCTTCATAACCACCTTCATAGTATTAGTTTGAGAATCAAAGAGCTTTTTGGGTAGGTCCACATCAGACGGTGGCCTTTGTTGTCTCTGGTGAGCTGCTCTGATGGTAGGAATTAGGAAACTTACAGCTGAGGGCCTAGAAGTAGTTTTCTTCTTAGGTACAGTGGCCCTCACATGCCCAGCTTTCTCAAACATATCAATTATCTTCTTCTTTGGCAATAAGATAAGCTACAAATAGTTTTCTCCTTTTCTTGCCAAGGTAGTGATCATTTCCATTAGTTCATCATCAGTTGGGCCCTCAGGGACAGATCATTGTGTTCCAATTGGCTCACCCTTTGGCCCACATTGAAATTGTAGGAGTTTTTTTTGTTCAACCTCCAACTGTTCCCATTTGGCCTTTTGTTCATAAAATATCTGCTTTAGTTGACCTTTTCCCAGATTATCAAATACACTCTCAACCATCCCTTTACTCATCATCAAGCCTTTTAGGGTCTTGATCTTGTTCTCATCATCCCATGGCTCTAAGTGTTCAACTGGTTCCTGTTTCACATATATAAAAGGAGGTACCTTGGGTGCTTTTGAAGTTTCAGCTTTATTTTGTTCATGCTTCTTCATTTCAGCTTCTAGCATGGACAGTTTTTCAGATTTGTTCATATTTTTCATTTCATTTCCTCTGCCCTGTGCCTCCATCAATCTGTCAAATAAAATTACTCTCTCCTCTTCCCATTTCTTCTTCCTTTAAGCCCTTTCCTTCTCAGCTAGGATTATCAGCTTGGGCTTTTTCTTTTTGGGACTTGATTCGCCCTGAATTCCCTTGGTAATTCTTCTAAATTCTTTTTCCACCATCTTCTTACTCATAATATCAACATGTTCAATTGCCACACCATGATGTATTACATTTTCCTCCGTATTTATTGCACAACTTTTCAAGTGTCTCTTTTTGATTTGCTGCCTTTTTCAACATCCTCTCCCACTCAGCTTTCTTTACTGTCTTAATGGTTGTCTAATATGTCATTTCAAGCTCATCAAACTTCATTTTACTCAGGTCTTTGTCAGATAAACCATGCATTTTCAAGTATTTCCTATATTTCAAGGAGTCTTTATTTTTCTTTTCCATCCTTTTCTTGATCTCCCTCACTTCGCCATCCAATAACTCCTGTAGCTCTTCATCAGTCAATTTAGCCATAATTATAGGATGATTCCTCCTTGCCTCACTTGCTTCATTTAACAGGGATTGTATATTCTCCCTGTGTTCATCAGTCATTGTCACATCAGGGGAGTCAACAATGATATCAACTTCATCAGTAGAATCATCAATAGCCTCAATTCTAGGTTCATTCATTCCAGGCTCATTGGCAGGCATAACAACTTGTAAAGGAACAACCTGGACATGGCTTTCCTTTTCTTTAGGGCTTTCAACAAAGTACTCAGGCTTATCAGACTTTTTAGCCTTTTTCTTTTCTGGTTCATCTTCACTGTCATCTCTTCCATCATACCTACTTCTTCTCTTGGTATATTTCTTTCCCAATTTATTATTCAGAACATCTTTTACCCATTCATCATTTTCCTCTTCTGCCATCTTTTCTGCATATTCAAACCATTTCTTTGATAGTTTTCAAATTATGGGCTCACCAGCATCATTAGTTACGATCTGCTTGTTTGTATCTTTAGTAATATAATCACTAGCGGTAGAAGCAGGTGCCTCTTCATCAGTCACTGGATGTCTTTCAGTTTTGGATTGTTTAATCTGATACATGACAAGAGCTAAGGTTATTATCAACCTCTTCAACTTTTTTCCAAATCAACCCCTTGATGACTTATTGTTCAATCTCTCCTTCATTCAAAATTTTTTTAATCTGAGCCTCCTCTATTAGAGATTCTTGTTGTATAAACTCCTCCTTAGTCAAGGATTTAGCAATCCTCTCCCTCTCTATCATCTCATTTAATATATCAGCATGCCTCTTGGCAGCTTATTCTTCATTTTCATCTTTGTCCAACACATCATCAATAGATTTAGTTTCATTTCCACTTGCTCTTCAGCTATTGATTTTCCTTTTGCTTTTATCCTCCTTTCTTCCTCAGATTCCCTCATCTTATCGGATTCATTGGGAAAGTTTTCAACTTGATTAATTAAGTCTTCCAATTCTTCATCAATCACACCATCTTTCTTCATCACAACATCAGTATGTGGCTCAGTGCCAATAGCATCAGTTGTTATGGTTTCAGTGGTTAATAATTTATTAGTTTGAGCGTCATCTTCATTCACATCAACACCTTTTCTTTCTCAAGTACCACCTCATCCATCTTCTTCTTTGCTATCACATCATCTACATCACACTCTTGCTCTCCACCATCTGATTGATCTGTATCATAGTCAATATCATCAATTATTCTTTCTCCACTATCATCATCTTTATCACTATCATACAAACTGCTCTGAGTTTTCAATCCATCCTCTTCAACATTCACCTCAACCCTCACAACCTCCTCATCAACAACATTGGCATTAGAAGGATTCTACCCCTGTTTTGGTACAGCTGAGGTCTTCTCAACCTCATCCTCCCGGGTTTGAATTCGGCTTTGAGCTTGTGCCAATTGTGCTTTCAAATCATCATTCTCCTTTTCAAGACTTTCATTTTCCCTCTTCAACCCAGTATTTCAACTACTACATCCATATATCTGCTGAATAGAGAAGCACCAGGGGAAGGGGATCATGAAGGTGTATGTGAGAATGGGACAGGAATAGTTGTTTATGGTTGGATAGGTTCATGGGTAGGGCTTGGGCTTTCAATGGTGTTAGTGCTTGTTGAGGGTAGTGGGTGTATGGTTTGGATTAAAGGTAAAGTTGTGGTGTGGACAATTTCAAAGATTTGGTGTTAAAAATTAGGCGAACTTGTTTTCTCTCTCTCTAGGAGGCGATTTTGAAGTTCAAACCCTAGTGCCTTCGGCCGCTTAGGGTTTTGCTTTTCTCTTGATTTTATTGCTTAAATCTTGATCTAATCCTTGGTTCTGATTGATTAGCAGGTTTGTTATTGATCACGGCTATTGTTATAGTTTAGTTTGATCGATAATATCCTATTAATTGATTAAGAATCCTGTGGTTAATCAAGGTTAGGGTTGTTTGTTATTGGCCGTTTCTTGGGTTTCTTGATCTTGATCCTGCTTGATCTTGATTCGGCGTTGGTGTTCTTGATCTAGTGGCCGATCTTGATTAGGGTTTCTTGGCTGATTGGTTCCTTGGAGTGCTGGGTTCCTTGGATCTTGATCTTGGCTGATCGATCTTGATCTTGATTGTTCTTCTTGGTCTTGATTAGGTGTTGCTTGATCTTGATCCATTGGCCGTTCTTGATTTGGCTGATTGGCTGATTGGTTCCTTAGTGTGGCCGATTGGTTCTTGGCTGAGTTGAATTCTTGGTTCTTTGGATCTTGGATCTTGATTGTGTTCTTGGCCGATTTGATCTTTGGATCTTGATTGTGTTCTTGATCTTATTTTTGGCTGAGATTTTCTTGATCTTGGCTGAGATTCTTTTTTTTGGATTTTGATCTTGTTCTTGATTTTAATTTTGGTTGAGATTGTTCCTTGATCTTGGCTGAGATTCTTTGGATCTTGATCTTGTTATTGGCCGATTTGGTTTGATTGGCTGATCTTGATCTTGATTTTGGGGTATCTTGGCTATTTTGTGACCGATCAGGGTGTGGTGTGATTCTTGGGTGTGCATGGAGCAGAAGGGTGGTAATGGCTTTGTTGATCGTGTTAAGCAAGGGTTTTCAGCTAATCGGGTAACGAATATTGATGGGGTTCTCCCTCGTAGGGGGGCTCTGAAAACCGGTTCATCGGAAAACCCTAATGTTACGGGTTCGTCTGTTTCGTTTGCTGCAAACACTACATTCATTGCTCCTTTAAATGATGTTAGCAACAAAGATGGTGGATGTTCAGCCATGGGGAACAAAGATAGTGGTTGTTCGAGCGATAAAAAGGCTATTGGATCAGATTCGTTGAATATTAAACAAGATGAAGGTGTTTCAGCCTTTGTCTCGAATGACAACAAGGTGTTTGGATCTGAATCTTCTTATATTCAGAGGGATGTAGGGAAGGAAAAACTGATGGAAAATTCTAAGCCTTCGTATGTGAGTGTTGTGCAACTTGAAAACAAGACATCGAAGGTAACATTAAGAAAATTAAATGTGGAGTCAACAATGGAAGGAGTTGATGTGGTTATCCCGGTTGAATCTGTCAAGAAAGTTAAAGAAAGGTTTAATAATACTTTGTTTGGCTATTTTTTGGGTAATAGACTTCCTTTTCCGGTTGTTGAGGATTTTGCTAAGAAAAATTGGAACAAATATGGGCTAACGAGACTTATGATGAATGCGAAAGGGTTTTTCTTTTTCAAGTTTCATACGGAAGCTGGGATGATGAGTTGATTGAAGATGGTCCTTGGATGATTAGGAATGTCCCCATTATTCTTCATATTTGGACTATGGAGTCAGATTTGGAGAAGGAGGATGTACGGTCTGTTCCGGTTTGGGTCAAATTACAGAACATTCCCCTGGGTGCTTTTACTGAGGAGGGTCTAAGTATGCTCGCGTCAAGAATTGGGGATCCGATAAGTATGGATTCTTATACTGCCAATATGTGTAAGGAATCGTGGGGAAGAAGTAGCTTTGCTAGAGTCCAGGTTGAGCTTCAAGCAAATCAGGATATTAAAAGAAAGCTTGTTGTTGCTGTTCCGGATACGTGGGGGGAGACAAATAAGATCTCGGAGATTAAGATTGAATATGATTGGGAGCCCCCCAGATGTTCTCTATGTGAGGTGTTTGGTCATTCGAACACTCAATGCCCGAAACAAGTTCATGATAAAAAGTTAAATGAAGAACCAACGAAAGTCACTAAGGATGATGGTTTCCAGAGGGTGAAGGGAAAGAAAAAAGTTAATATGCAAGTCAAAAAACATAATCTTGTCTATCGACCGGTCGTTAAACCTGCTGTGTCACAACCTATAACTAAACCATCTGCTCATGGACAAGACAATAATCATCCTGTGGGTAAACCTACAACTCCTATGGCTGTGGGGGTCCAGTTAAAGGAAAAGCATGCTGTCCAAACCAGTAACCGGTTTGGTAATTTGGCGGACGAATCGGAAAGTGATGCAGATGATGATGATGTGGAGGAGCTGTTTACGGATGTGGCTAAAGCTATGAAAGCGGATATTGGTTCTGAGGGTGC
Source organism: Bidens hawaiensis (assembly GCF_021521415.1). NCBI lineage: Eukaryota > Viridiplantae > Streptophyta > Magnoliopsida > Asterales > Asteraceae > Bidens > Bidens hawaiensis. The sequence continues at coordinate 12,572 of NW_027499967.1, read as the reverse complement.
AAGCACACCCGGTGAATTGGGTGTTTAATGGGTACCATAGCCACTTGGAATATAAGAGGGTTGAACCGCCCTCTTAAACAAAAAGAGGTTCGTAAGGTAATCCAAGAGAATAATATTCAGGTGTGTGCTATTCTTGAGTCTCACGTCAAATTAAACGCGGTTTTTGATGTTTGTAAGAAGATTTGTAAAAATTGGGATTGGACCAGTAATGGTAGTGTTTGTGATAAAGGTACTCGGATTATTGTGGGGTGGAATACGGATTTGGTTGATCTTATGGTTATTGATTATTCGAACCAGGTTCTCCACGTTCAGTTAAAGTTTAAGCTGGATAGCAAGGTGATGTATGGTTCTTTTGTGTATGCTGAGAATTGTTATTTGAAAAGAAGGGAGTTATGGCACAATCTTACTGTTCATAATCAATTCACTCGTGGTAAACCTTGGGCTTTACTAGGAGATTTTAATTGTGCTCTTAATTTGGAAGACAGCCTACATGGTTCTTCCAAAATCTCCACTGGGATGCTTGATTTTCGTGATTGTGTTAACAACATTGAAGTTGAGGATATTAATGGGGTCGGACTCCAATTCACTTGGAGCAATAAACCGAAAACGGGTATGGGTCTTTTCAAAAAGCTTGATAGGGTGATGGGAAACTCTAAATTCATGGAGATTTTTAATGATTCTTCGGCGGTGTTCCTCCCAAACCGGATTTCAGACCACTCTCCATGTCTATTGAAATTCCCCTCTCTTATTAAAGGTAAGCCTAAACCGTTTAAATTCCCTAATTTCTTGATTGGAAAACCGGGTTATAATGATATTATTGCTAATGGCTGGAATATTGAGGTGAATGGTTATCACATGTTTCGCGTGGTAAAGAAACTCCAAAACTTAAAACATCCTATCCGCTCCTTGCTGCACCGGCAAGGCAATCTCCACAAGAAAGTTAATGATCTTAGAACCCTTCTGGATGCTTGTCAAACCCGTCTAGACATTGACCCTACGAGTTTGGAGTTGATTCGGGAGCAGAGTAGTTATCTCAAGGCTTATCATGAGGCGGCTAAAGATGAGGAAGAATTCCTTAAACAGAAGGCTAAAGTTGATTGGTTAAAGCTTGGTGACTCTAACACTGCGTACTTTCACAATTCCTTGAAAATGCGAAACCATAGGGGTCGTATTGATATTATAAGTGATGCTCAGGGTCGTTTATTTGAGGGGTTGGATGTTCCTTCGGTGTTTGTTAATCATTTTATGAACATCTTTGGCTCTGATTTGCAACCATTGAGAAAACCGGATAATCAGATTTTTACTACTAAGCTCACGGCCTCTCAGGCGGAGCTTATGGTTAGACCTATATCCGATTTGGAAATCAAGGATGCGTTTTTCTCTATTGGGAATTCCAAAGCGCCGGGTCCTGATGGGTTTTCCTCGGCCTTCTTCAAAAGTTCTTGGGATATTGTTGGGAAAGATGTTTGTATGGCGGTTCATGAATTTTTCAGAAAAGGAAGTCTCCTTAAACAGGTAAACCACACTATTATTGCCCTTATTCCCAAAGTGACCAACATTGTGACTCCTAATGATTTTCGCCCCATCTCGTGCTGCAACACTTTATATAAATGCATTACCAAGATTATCTCGGTTCGTATGATGAAGGGTTTGGAGTCGTTAATTGATATCAATCAGTCTGCGTTTGTGCCTGGGCGTAGGATTTCTGATAACATCCTTTAGACCCAAGAGTTAATGCATAATTATCACACTAATAATGGTCCGCCTAGATGTGCTTTTAAAGTTGAAATCCAGAAAGCTTACGATACGGTCAGTTGGGACTTCATTCGTGATATTCTTTTTGGGTATGGTTTCCACGATAGGATGATTCATTGGATAATGGAGTGCATAACCACTTCTTCCTTTTCGATATCCGTGAATGGGAACTTACACGGGTTCTTTAGTGGTAAAAGAGGTCTGAGACAGGGCGATCCGATGTCCCCTTATATTTTCACACTGGTTATGCAAGCTCTCACGTTAATTTTGCATCGTAAGGTTCGTATTGAACGCTCGTTCCGTTTTCATCGTTATTGTGAAAAATTAAATATTATCAATATTTGCTTTGCGGATGATTTGTTCCTGTTTGCTCGAGGTGATGTGAATTCTGCTAAAACTATTATGGGGGCTCTGAATGATTTCAAAGATATGTCCGGACTTACTCCGAGTGTTCCGAAAAGTACCGCGTTTTTCTGTAATGTCCCGGACCGTGTTAAAAGTGGTATTTTGAGTATTATGCCCTTCGTTGAGGGAAGGCTCCCGGTTAAATACTTGGGAGTTCCGCTTATTTCCACGAGGTTAAATTACCGTGATTGTAAGAGGTTGCTGGATTGTATGGATAGTCGGATTGGAGATTGGAAGAATAAAACTTTATCCTTTGCGGGTAAACTGCAGCTGGTCAGGTCTGTTCTGTCGTCCTTATATATTTATTGGTCTGCTGTGTTTTCACTCCCTTCTAGACTTATTACTGATCTTGAGAAACGGATAAAAAATTTCCTTTGGGACTATGGTCACAATAAGGGAAAGCATAAAGTCTCTTGGGATATTGTGTGTCGGCCGAAATGTGAAGGTGGTTTGGGTATCCGGCGTATCCGGGATGTCAATAACTCTCTTCTGGTTTATCATATTTGTAGCTTAATCAATGAGCGTAATTCGCTGTGGGTTAAATGGATTCATGAGTATAAAATGAAGGGGCGAAATTTTTGGAGCTTGCAGATGCCTAACTCGTGTACTTGGGGGTGGAGGAAAATTATTCAGTTTCGTCCCCATATAAGACCGTTTATATGGCATGAAATTGGTAATGGGAGAGCTACTTCAGTTTGGTACGATAAATGGGATGTTCTTTGTCCTTTAATTGATTATATCAACCCTAGAGCAATTCATCGGGCTGGATTGTCTTTACAGACCTGTGTCAGTGATGTTGTTCATCATAATAACTGGGGTTGGCCGCCTGATTGGTCTTTGAGATACCCAATTCTTTCGAACTTAAAAGATGTAAGTATTTGTCCGGATATGAGGGACAAGATAGTGGTTTTGGATGAGAATGGGACTTCGATGAATTTCTCGACTTCAGGTATATGGCATCTTCTTCGGAGACCGGCTGATAAGGTGTCTTGGGTGCATGTTGTTTGGTTCTCTCAATGTGTTCCAAAACACTCCTTTTTGTTGTGGACTGTGATTCATGACAGGTTGAGCACGCAGAATCGTATTATGGGGTGGAAGATTGGTGGGTATCCAAATCATAACTTGTATTGCTGCCTTCTTTGTAATGGAGAGCCGGATTCTCGTAATCATCTCTTCTTTGACTGTAAGTTCTCTTCTGAGGTTTGGAGTATTGTAAAACTGAAAGGGAAGTTTCAGGGGTGCAGAAATGGTTGGGCGAATATTCTTCAATATGTGTCTCAATTTGGAATGTCCAACTCTATTGATAATGTTGTTAATCGGCTGTTATTTGGGGCGTCGGTGTACGTTATTTGGAAGGAGCGAAATAACCGGCTTTTCAGGAACTCCTTGAAGACTCCTACGACTGTTGCTGAAGAAATTATTAGGGGTACTCGCCTAAAGCTTATGACTCTAAAGTTCAAGAATTCTGAACGGATTAATCAGGTTCTCGAGGATTGGCACTTTCCGCGGGGAGTTTCCCATCAAATTGATGATAATGGTTGATTTGTTTTTTTGTTTTGTTTTTTTCCTTGGTTCTTGTGTAAGCTTTAGCTGTGTTTACCAGTTTTGGTGGTTTTGGTTTGTCTACTCTTGTATGGCATGTCATACTTGAGAACTAATATGGCACTCTGTCATATTACTTGTATTTTTTGGCTGTGTGAATGCATTTAACCGGGTGAACCCCTTTACCCAAAAAATTTCAAAGATTGGTTGGTTATCTTTTTGGGATTGGGTTGGGGATTGGTAAGGTGTATATGGTTGGTTAATTAGGTTTGCTGGAATATCATCTGCAATGTATGGTTCATGGAAGGGTAGGTCATGTGGTGGGATAATAGGTTGGTTTTGGTCTTGAGGTGGGTTTGGGCTTAGGGTTGGGTTTGTTCTTTGTTTTGGGTTTGGTTTGGTGGGGATTGTATATAAGGTTCATGTTGTGGTGGTGGGGATGGTATGAGGTGGGGATAGGATATGTTGTTGGGGTGGGCTAATGGGTGTGGCTGGTGGTGTAGGTAAGGGTTGGTTTATTATCTCTCCCCTGTGCATGTGCATCATCAACCTCATCAATCAAATTTTCTTCAACCTTTCCTCCATCACTTACAACATCATCTCCTGTACCTCCATCATCTCCACCGTCAGAATCATCATCAAACTCATCATCACTCTCATCATCCTCCTCAGAACTTAAGTCTGGAACAGGCATAACAGCCAAATTGTTATCCAACATCCAAGGTAAAATGTCAAACTCCACATCAGGGTTGAAGCGGCTTGTGGAAGCCAACTTCTATATTCGTTTACACACATTTGGATCTTGCAAAAATGTGTGTGGTGCCAATGGTTGGCAAAGCAGGTACACTTGGTTAAAGATGATTTACAGAAACCTTGGATACACCAAAAATTTATCTTTATCCTCCTTCCTCAGGTTTGCTAAGCCATCAAAGATCATCTTTGAAAAATTGAATGGTTGTCTAAAGACGACAGCTACTGTGTCATTAGCAAAATCACGACTCATCAGAGTCCATTACCCTTTCCTTGGTCCAAATCGTTGCACTATATGATGTATAAAATACCGGTAAAAATTACGGAACATCCCCTTCTTTAATTGCCCCTCATGGGCATCACCCTAATATCCCATCGTGGTTTGGAACATCTTTAATAATCGATCAGTGTTAAATTGAATAGGGTTCTCCACGGCATCTTGAAGTTGCAGGCTTGCACGTATGAGTTCTTTAGTTATTACCATCTCATGTCGAGCCACGGTAGCCTCTATTCGCCTACTTCCTGCATCGTTGTGTAGTTTGGCAGAGTGCCAGAAAGTCCAATTGATGATTCTTGTAAGTGACTGGACTTTCTGATAGGGTAAAGCGTATATTTTGCAGTTGTAACCACCGTATCATTTGCTCCACAGGGCGGTTATCATCAGTTACTTGCAACAGAGCACACATATTGTGTTTCTTTTTGAATGGATATTCAGGTACACCCGTCATATCTGTACATACACAAACAAAAACATTCAAAGTATAATTAGTCATAAAGTTCATATCTTTGAAATGTTTTAGGTTATAATTTGAAGAAGTAAAGAGAAAATGTCTTTAAGAACCTGTGATTTGACAAATTAATAACCTACAAAGAAAACAGAGATGTCAGTTAATATGAAATTGAAGGTGTAAATGTTCATAATCATTGTTGGAAAATATTCAATTAACGCTTACTGAGCCGGATTAAGAGGGCTGACAAATTAGGATAGGGAAAATATCAGAACGTTTGATATTCTAGAACGAGGGCAAGAGTAATAATGCAATAGGGGGAAGAGGGAGAAGTAAACTGAAAATTTCTCTAAGTCCCTCTTTTATACCTTTTTGAAAGTGGGTTTTAAATGCATTTTGTCTTTTTGTGGGAAAAAGCTGTCAAGCAGTCAAAATATCCATGTAAATATCTTCCCTTTAAAACTTTCTCGATAAAACATTTTTTAAAAACCTTGCTCGGAAAAGTTTATTCACAAAGTTTGCTAGGTAAAAGTAATTTACAAAGCTTTCTAGGTAAGCTCTACTTTTCAAAGCTTGCTCGTTCCAAAATTGTTCATATAATAAATTTAATTAAAAATAATCCTAAGTAAATAAAATGAAGGAAGCTTACTCGAAATACAAGATTGCTCGAGAAATAAATCACAAGACAAATAATCAATAATAAATCATCAATTATGCAACATTGCTAGAATCAATAAAGAAACCCAAAATAACAACTTAGAAGTATTTCTAATTGTCAACCTTGCTCGAATATCTGAATATCACAATCCTTACCCGAAAAATTTATAATATAAACAAATATTCACTCAAGTACACTTTAATACAAAAGTGTTCCTGAAAATATTTCAAAGATGCAAAGTGTGCTAGAGTAGACTAATTTATCCTTTGATATAAAAGTATGCTCTAAACACAAAGTGTACACGGAAAGTAAAGTTTGCTTGGAAATTTTCTAAAGTTAACAAGTTTGCTGGGAAAACACTCGGAATGGATCACCATTGAACAAGTGTGCTAGAAGCGTGAAGTTTGCCCAGTAAACAAAGTTTACTAGTAAACCCATGTAATTTAAGAAAATTACACCAAATTCTATCAACTATGCTAGACAAATACAAATTTCAAATAAACTACAAAGCTTACTCGAAATAGACATGTAAAGCGTAATTATCAAGTGTGCTAGATAAATCTAACTTTCTAATCAACTAAGTTTACTCGAAAGTATTAATTCATCAAAGTCTACCCGATAAGACATGAATAAATCATTTAAGTACAAATAATCATCAAGCTTGCTCGGATATCTCAAACATTCAATTAAATCAGCAAAGTTTGCTAGAATAGCTTTAGAATATCAAAGTTTGCTAATAATCACATATTCAGCCATCAAGCTTGCTAGAATGACCTAAACAATCTATAAAACAACTAAGTTTGCTAGAGAATTCAAAAATCATTAAAGCTTGCTAGAATCAACATATTCAAATGTAAAACTTGCTCGAATGAGTCAAACATTCTATAACACAACTAAATTTGCTAGAATAGTTTACAAATATCAAAGCTTGCTCGAATTAACATAACCAATCATAAAGCTTGCTAGAACGACCTAAAAATTTTAGAAAACAATTTAGCTTGCTAGAAAGTTCAAAGTTCATTAAAGCTTGCTAGACTTGTCAATTTCAGACTTTTTCAAGGCTAAGATGCAACTCTTTTTGTCTTAAACTAAATTTCACACATATTTATCATTAAAATTCAATGTTTAAGAGCAAATGGTGCATTAAGAGATCAAATTTCAGTTGTTTTTCCTTTCAAATCCTTTTGAAAATATCTCAAAAAGGGATCATATTGGTTAAGTTGTCTCTTAATACTTCATTCTCATTATTATTATGACATATCAGACAGGTTAATAGCAGGTCTAGACTTAGCATGATAAATCATGCTTATTGGTGATATACATTAAGATTCATTTAATTTGCATAATTCAGAAATGGACAAAACTGATTGTGCTATGATGCCTCATATCTCCTCTCAAAGCTTATTTTGCTTTCTCCAGATCACCCCAATTTGACTTCAACCCCATGACATTTTGGTCAAAATATTTTAAATGACAGAACAGATAAATTGATATAAATATTTCTTTTCAAAACTTCAAACTTATGTGAGGTTGAACGTTGGACTTACATGCCACGCAAGTCGGTCTTACAGGCCTTTCATTCGGAATGTTTAAAGGACTTATATTATTACCCCCACTCCTGTAGTTCTAGTAATACCCTCATGTTTGCATTTTCAAAAATTTTGTGAAAACTCAACTTTTTGTTGATTAAAAATTAACATTGTTCACATTTGTTCTTTGACATATATGTAAAATCAATCATTTTGTAGACCAAATACCAACGGGTTTGTTTTCGACTAGGTAGTCACTTTTCTGCAAAGACGAAAATGTATCTCCACTTGAACAATAAGTCATTCGGAGAGATGTATCTTGAGACATGCAAAGACGACAATGTATCTCCACATTAAGATCAACATTTGTCATTATGTTTATATCACCTCAGATTTTACACATCATGGAGAGCAACCATACATATTAATGACTGTACTAACTGTCTTTTTAGCCTATTATATCCATATGATCAGCATAAATAACCAATGTACTATCATTTCCCAAAAGGTTAGACCAATTTTCACTTACTACCTTTTAAGCTTCTACTAAGCTTGAACTGAATAGTTTTATCATGTCTCAACACCATACAATTTGCTCTGTTTTTGTCAAAAATGTTTTGAGTAAAATTTATCTTGAGAAAATATTCATTTTAGCATGCAATTTTGACACAAACACATACTTTGACACAAACAGAAGTAACATATTCCAAAACAATCATAATATGAAAGACATAATCAAAATAAGAAGACTCCACATAGATTATGCAAAGCCTATCTTCTCCTAATCACATTATCACACCAAAATGTTCACATAATCAAAGTTCACAAAATATCATATAAGCATACACAAAACAGATCATTTCAAAACATAGTCAAACTAACTTATCCTAATGTCACACACATTTACTAATTTTAAGCAAACTTAAGCATTATAAACACATAAGTCACATAGATGATCATTTTAAGCACAAATCAGTTAAGCATCACTACATCCACTCACAAGACAATTAAAAATAATCAGTTAGCACAAAGAGCACACATCATGAATCAGACCACATCATAGTTGATCATACCCAAAGCTTTCAAGTGAAAGTTGAATTTGGTTCTATCTAGTGGCTTGGTGAATAAGTCAGCCAAATTGTCACTAGTGTAAACTCTTCTCATTTCAATCAGGCCTTTCTCACTACAATCTCTAATGAAATGATGTCTGATTTCAATGTGCTTGGTCTTGGAATGTTGAACTGGATTCTTAACAATAAACAATGCAGCAGTATTATCAATGATAATATGGGTGTTCAAGAAATTCAAACCATAATTCGGCAATTGGTTCTGAATCCATAGAACTTGTGCACAGAAGGAAGATGCAGTAATATACTCAGCTTCAGCAGTTGAGATGGACACTATAGTTTGCTTCTTGCACTGCCAAGACACTAGCCTTTCACCCAAAAATTGACATCCACCAGAAGTTAACTTTCTACTCATATTGCAGCCATCATAATCATTGTCTGTATAAACAACTAGATCAAAGGAATGGTTCTTTGGGTACCATATCCCTAAATCAGGTTTTCCATTCATGTATCTAAAGATCATCTTGACAGCAGTAATGTAAGAGACCTTTGGAGATGATTGGAATCTTGCACATACACATACATCAAACATAATATCTGGTCTAGAAGCAGTCATATACATTAGCGAACCAATTTTTTCTCTATATTCATGCTCATCTACAGGCTCCCCCTTTTCATCTGCGATAATCTTTTCATGTTTGTCTATAGGAGTTGAAGCAGTCTTGAGATCTTGACACTTTAACTTGTTCAGAATGTCTTGCACATACTTTGACTGGAAAATGAATATGCCATCCTTCTTTTTCTGAACTTGCAGAACCAGAAAGAAATTCATTTCACCCGTAGAGCTCATGCAGTATTTTGATTTCATGACCTCTTCAAATTCATGGCACATATGTTCATTGGTAGATCCAAAGATGATGTCATCTACATAAATTTGTATAAGGAGTAAATCCTTTCCTCTCCTTTTATAGAAAAAGGGTCTTATCCATAGCTCCCCTATGAAAGCCATTAACAAGCAAGTGATTTTATAACTCATCATACCAAGACCTTGAAGCTTGATGTAATCCATACAAAGCCTTGTTTAACTTGTGTACTCTATTAGGATAATCAGGGTCCTCAAAACCTGGTGGTTGAGCTACATGCACCTCCTCTTCTATCTTTCCATTAAGAAAGGCAGATTTAACATCCAATTGAAACACCTTAATATTTTTAGAAGCAACATATGCTAGAAAAATTCTGATGCCTTCTAGCCTGCTACCGGTGCAAAGAATTCTTCAAAGTCAATTCCTTCCTCTTGTAGGCATACCAAGACCTTGAAGCTTGATGTAATCCATACAAAGCCTTGTTTAACTTGTGTACTCTATTAGGATAATCAGGGTCCTCAAAACCTGGTGCACCTCCTCTTCTATCTTTCCATTGAGAAAGGCAGATTTAACATCCAATTGAAACACCTTAATATTTTTAGAAGCAACATATGCTAGAAAAGTTCTGATGCCTTCTAGCCTGCTACTGGTGCAAAGAATTCTTCAAAGTCAATTCCTTCCTCTTGTAGACAGCCTAGAGCAACTAGTCTAGCCTTGTTAATTATCACAATTCCTCTTTCATCCCTCTTGTTCCTCAAAAACTCACTTGGTACCAATAGCATACTTACCTCTTGGCTTATCTACAAGTTCCCACACTTGCAGATCCCTGAATTGAGTCAAATCCTCTTGCATTGCTTCTACCCAACTATTGTATTTTAAAGCTTGAACAATGTTCTTGGGTTCAACTTGGGATAGAAAGCAGGAGTACAAACATATGTTTGCAGATTCAGAGGCACTTCTAGTTACTTTTTCATTGATGTCCCCAATGATGTTTTCAAGTTGATGATTTATTTCAACATAGGAAGTTTGCACAATATGATCAGTAGACATACTTGAGTCAAGGTTTATATCATTGAGATCAGGTTCATCAATAATCAAATCTTATGTTGCATCATGGAAATCAGGAGCTTCATCAGTAGTCTGTTGTGAAGAAGATGCAAAAGTATTTCCAATGTTCAGGTTTTAAAATAGGATTTCAAATCTTTCTTCTCTGTTTGCTTGTTCTTGACTATGTTCTTGTTGGTCGCTAAGATCTTCCTCATTCAGCATGAACATCTTGATTGTCTTGAATAACATGTTCTTGATCTTGATCTTGAACTTGTTCAGATTCAGCATTTAAGGGATCCTTGATGAATCTATATTCAGGTCTCTGACCAACAATCTTGGACCAAAGTTTGTCCAAATCAATTTTCTTTGTAGAGTCTTCCACATAAACACTTATCTTGTAAAGAGTTTCATTTAAGTCTTCAGGATAAATCTTGAAAGACTTGATTAATTTCTCAAGGCCAAATAACCAAGATGCTCGATCGACAGTATTAAACTGATTTTCATTGAATATAACATCAGAGGACTCAATCACATTCAAATGATATTTAACATAGACTCAATAAGCTTTTGAGTGTGTCGAATATCCAACAAAGAAACAATCCAAGGATTTAGATTGAAACTTGTTGAGATAGTCCTTGGTATTCAAAAGTGAGACTTGCAACCAAATGGTTTAAGAAACTTGATGTAAGGCTTCCTTTTATAAAAGATTTCATAAGGAGTCTTGTCATGAATTTTGTTAAGAAAGACCCTGTTCTGAACATAGCAGGCTGTATTTATGTTTTCTACCCAAAATGTGACAGGCAGAAAAGCATATGCTAACATGGTTCTTGCCGCCTCAATAACTGTTCTATTTCTTCTCTCTTCAACTCCATTTTGTTCAGGAGTTCTAGGAGAACTAAATTGTTGTAGTATTTCTTTCAAATTGCAAAAATCATCCATGACCCCATTTTGGAACTTAGTTCCATTGTCAATTCTCATAAATTTTACCTTTAAATCCAACTGATTCTCAATCCATGTTACACAATTCTTGATAAGTTCAACAACCTCATCTTTGGTATTCATGAAATATACCCATGTGTATCTTGAAAAGTCATCAATTATCACTAAGCAATACCTCTTCTTTCCAATACTAGGAACACTCACAGGACCAAAGAGATCCATGTGAAGCAATTCCAGTATATTATCAATTGAATTCACAAGCTTTACCTTGTGTGAGGACTTATGCTGCTTACCTTTTTGACATGAAATGCATTTGTCATCTAGCTTGAACTCTCTTGTAGGTAAACCAATTACAGGCTCACCCTCAACAAGTCTGTTGTTGTTCTTTAGATTAACATGACAAAGCTTTCTGTGCCATAATTTGGTTTTATTTTCAATGGCTTTTGATACAAAACAAGTTCCACCCCTAGAAACTGCATCATTCATCTTCAATTCATACAGATTGCCATTCCTAGGAGCCATCATCATAATCATATCCGGAGGAATTAGAAATTCAGGTTTGAGGATGAAACTATGAGAATCATCAAATCCAACCTTATAACCCTCATCACACATTTGAGAGATGCTCAAAAGGTTATATTGCAATCCTTCCTCATAAAAGACATTATCAAATGACACTTTGCTATTAGTCAGAATTTCTTTACCCACTATTTTCCCACCTTCATCACTTCCAAATGCAACAGGGCCTTCAAATTATTCTTCATAATTAACTAGAGACCTCTTATCACATGTCATATGCCTGGAACATCCACTGTCCATGTATCATATATCATTGATAGGTGTGGACTGTTCCTGCATAAATTAAGTAGAATTGATTAGTTAGATGATGAAATACAAGCATCATTAGCTTGCAAATTTTATGTAATAATGACAGTTGTTGCATTGGGATTGGGAATGGGTTTAGGATCCTCATAGACAACTTCACAATAATCAGACTCATCTAACTCATATCCACTCTCAATTGATATTTTGAAATATGGATTGATACTTTTGCATTCTGGAACCACATAATCTCTCTTAATTATTTCAAAGGTCAAATGTGTCACCCGTGACACTCGAATTCACTCCTTGGTGTCCAAAGAAACCCTTGTGGTTCATAACCATGCTTCAACAAAAACTTCTCTTCACCATTTAGCCCTCTTGGCTTCTTCTTTGTGTTCACAGCTGGTTTTCCCTTCTTTTCTTTCCATGGTGATTTATCAGATTCATCAGACTTCACCGACATGGAG